>NC_020495.1:26629439-26640354 GCF_000184155.1 Fragaria vesca subsp. vesca | reverse complement strand
ATAGAAATATCATTATTTGAAATATAATGTTTCTTTAATTGGATTATTTGAATTAATTTTAATGAAATCTTATTATTTTCTGCTATTAATACAGACTTGCGTATCCAAATCTCATCATATTAATATTACTTTAGTTTTACAAGGAAATGATTAATAATTTCTAAATTTTTAAAAATTAATAGTTAGTTGGATAATATTACTGCACACCTTGACTGTATCTATATAAAACTTTTATTTGAATATCTAATTTAATACATAAATTTAATATTTTATTTAGCAATGAGTACGGATTTTTGTCTTTAATTACAATATGAAATTATCTTGTTATGGTTATCAGTATCCATAAAACAAAGAATACCAAAAAAGTAAAAGGGTGTCATTTGCTCTACTCAAGTGATACGGTTAGAAAAGTGTATCCATAAATGGTGGCTACTGTAGATTTTTCTAGTAGTGGAAGAGGAAAGGTATGTCTTTGGTAAGCAAGAATAAAGTTTCACAAAAAGGCTACTAAGAAATTGGTTACTCCGCCTCATATATATAACCACCCCGAGATTTGATAGAAGTAAGGAGGTAGCATGGTCTGTGTTCATTCAACAAATCATTCTTAGTGGATGATCATTCTCTGTTAAAAAAAAAAGCAAGGAGGTAGCTTAATTTTCTTGTTTCTTACTTAAACATTTGATATAAGACTATTCTTTGTTTAAATTCCAATTTTACTTAGTTGTACACCAATTAAGATCTACATACAACCAGTAAAACCACTATATTAGATTTAGATAGGGATAGTAACATATCAAGTGTTGTAGGCTTTAACTGAGAGCATTTCTAGACATTTTGATCTTTCGTGAGTATGCAGCAGATTGATATAAACGTCTCCTAACCGTGAACAAATGAACGAAATTGTTTATTATATTCAAAAACTGAAAACTCACATAGGTTTTGTTCATTTTTTCTTTGCACACTTTTATTCTAGTATGATCAATATACTCGATCTCTTCATTGTAAACTTTTCAAGATTAGAAGTTCCCTCATATTCATAATGAACATCTGGAAAGTTGCATTCCTTGCGAGTTGCGACTAATCCTAAAACTTATATTGGGTACCTAGCTAGTTAATATATGGCATATCATAGACTTCAGAATTGAATTGTAAATTGTTTGCTAAACAGTCTAAACTATCTTATCTAGCTCGATGATTTTGTTCACTTGGATCACAGCTGCTCCTTATTTTCCTGGTAAAACTATTGGACTATATGACAAGTAGGGTCTGAAAGAACTTGGGGTTTAGAAACAAGAACACGAGAGCATCTTCACTGAGGATAATGCAGGTCATGCTGCATTGCATGGCTTGTGTTCCACGCCAATACATATATATCCATTACTTACTTTTCCAAAGCTGCAGTCAGTTATTATATCACTCCATGACTCAAATTCAGTAGTTTGAATAATCTGCAGAGAGCTAGGAATTAATAATATCGACCGGTCACCGGTGTCCTCTCTATTCTAACTTCTGCAGGTCAGAATCAGATAGATGACTATAAAGACCATCCTGCAGATTGCTATGCTTCAGAATTAAGAAATTGTGTTATACAGATTCTTGATACTTGATATTTGTACTAATGTGTTTGAATGTGTGCAAGAAGACGAAGATAATTCACAGATATATTATACTCGCAATGTTGTCTACAATATATCTGCCTGACACTGTATGTCATTTACCACAACTGATTAATAAATCATGTTGAATGGATTGGTATCCTTGAACATATATCTGAATCTGATATATATGACAAAAATCTTCTAATGAATACATATTGACAATGAGCAAAGAAAATCTAAAATATTACGAGTTGTTTTTTCTCGATTAGAAAACTAAAATATTACAACGAGAAGTCTCGTAAACAAAAATATTACGAGTTGTTCATCGTGAAGAATAGATCATATGCTGATGATATGTTAATCTTATATTACTGATATGTTTACAAGTAACTGTATCGATCCGTCCATTTAAGAAATAATGCCGTATGGGCAAAGAACATATTAGTTTTAGCGTTTTATACACTCACTAAGAGCATCTCCAACAGCTTCCTCAAAATTTCTCTAAAATGGGGAAGCAAAAGCTAAATTCTCCAAAAAAATTATGATCAAAATCCAACAAATTCTCTATTTTGGAGATTTCGGCATTTAATACAACAATAAAATATAATATATCATCATGAATTATAACAAAAAAACATTATATATTTCATTGTAACAATAAACTATCCAATCAAATATTTTATTGTTATTTTAAATTTGTTGGAGTACGTGAAGAATTTAATTTTGGGGAAAGAAGGCTTTGCTGCAAATTTTGGGAATGAAGGCTTCTTTTTCTTCTTTATCCCCATTTTAGGGAATGGGATGGGGAAGCTGTTGGACCTAAAAAGAGCTCTATATTCTCCAAAATTGAGAAGTTCAAGAAAATGGGGAAGCTGTTGGAGATGCTCTAACCAACCACATGATCATACATTAACATTATGTTAAAAATTAAAATCAACTCATATAGAAAAAACGAAAATGAATGGTATTAGCCATCGATAAAGTTAATACGGTACGTAATACGTATTATGCAGATTAGGTACACAGTTAGTAAACCATTGATGTGATCGATATGTGCAACTGAAATATCTAAAATTGTTTCAACCATCATTGTCATGGAACCGGTTTTCCCTTTTCAACCAATATAGTTGCCTTGATCTTTAAGTATGTGGTTTATTCAGGAGTACGTCCAAGCAATTAGTAATGTGATCGATTAATAGTGTGATAGCTAGGGTCCAACTACGTACATATACACTCTTTAACCAGAAGAGTTCAGCTGGCCAAACTAGCTGACAACCAAAACTGATTGAAAAGTTTATAGACCTACGCCTTCAAAATGGTTGGTGATGACTTGACTATCATAAAATCTGGTTTCAATCGCCGCTCGCCGTGTAGTTTGGTTCATTCAAACTTAATAGTTGCCGCAAGAGAAACTAGGGGAAACCCAACAAGTTAAAACAGAGAAATTAACAAACTCAACCAACTGAGGGTTCTAATTTGCTTAGAAAGAGAACACATTATCTTATATTCAGAAAGTCAAATATAAGAAACTCTAAAACCCTAAATCCTAAACCCCAAGTTTTATAAGGATAAATGCCTCTTATCACTATATCTAGAGAATATGAAACAAGCTAGCTCGGATGGATCTATTTTTCTGGATCAATCAATTGCATTCCTTAATCTATTTTCCATTCCTTGATGGGATACGTCAAAAGGTCCTACTGAATCAAACAAAGTGGGCTGTGTTATTGTATGTTCTTCATTAGTCAAAAGTCTCTTAATGGACGCACAACCCCAATGGCAACAGGTGTATGATGCATCACCACCCACTACACTACATGAATTGATTTTTTTTTTTAAAAGGATTACATGAATTGAATTTGATACTTAGTTATTCAGATCCGATTTTAGGTACCCGTCTTGTAACTCGATTAGTTCTCAACTAAACGAGAGAAAATGATTCAAACTTCAGACAACATATACAACATGTCTTGAAGAATCCAATAACGATCACGATCAAACACTAAAACGAATCCGACACTGATCACAACTCTTCTCCTCGTCGCCTAAGGAACCCTTTCACTCTTCACAAATACCACATTTTTAAAAACGGGCTAGGCTCATCACCGTTATTAGCCCAAAATCTAGTCCAAACCAAACACCTAATTCCCAATCGCAATCCAACCGTCCGTTCCGGACATCTGTACTCACTTGACAATCATACAACGAACCCAGACAGAGAAAGAGGAGAGAGAGATTATATAAATAACAAACAAGTAGTAGTGAGCCCGCCAGCGTGGAATTAGGATCTTAAACACAAATTCAATTCGGAAAAACTTCGAACCTTCTTCTTCCTTCTTCATTCCTTCTTTCACTTCCCACCATCGCAGAGACTTTATCGCTCTTCTATTTTTGGCGCCTCAACTGCTCTCTCGTCCCTCCTTCTCTCCTATAGGCCCCAATCCAATTTCGCAAGGTAACTTCTCCGATCTTTAATTTTATTTTTTTTTATTTTTTTTATTTAGTTTAGTTTCTGTCATTTGTGGTTAATTTTATGGCTGATCGATTTTGTTAGATTTAATTAGGTTAATTCTTGCTTAGTTTTGCTCTGATCTGCGTATTGTCGTGCTTAATTGTGTTGATCTGCGGGAAACTTGGGGTTTTTGTGGGAATTTGGGCAAGATTTGATTGTTGTGTGATTTGATCTATTTGATTTTGTTTAGGATTTTTTGTGTTTTTGTTTAGTGGATTGGAATTTCAGCTTTCGGAACCTATTATTGTGAATTTGGTAGTCTTGGGATTGTAATTTTTTGATGAATAATGTGGATTCTTTATGCTGTTGTTTGGATTTCGATGTTGAGTTCAAGACGGGGGAGAGTTAATGATGTGTTCGTATGGATTACAGGGTTTGCGAATTTTGAAGTTTTGTGAGTGCAGGGATGGCAAGTGGTTTTGGGGAATCAATGAGCGTGCCGCCCCAAAGCCAGTCTTGCTCGGGGACTAATGCCAATGACGCAGGGGATTTCGAGTGCAACATTTGCTTCGATTTAGCGCAGGATCCGATCATAACACTTTGTGGTCATCTCTTCTGCTGGCCTTGTCTTTACAGATGGCTGCACCATCACTCGCATTGCCAAGAGTGCCCGGTGTGCAAGGCCCTTGTACAGGAAGACAAGTTGGTTCCTCTTTACGGCAGGGGTAAGACACAGACTGACCCGAGATCAAAATCGTATCCGGGGATCAGTATTCCTAACCGCCCTGCTGGGCAGAGGCCTGAAACTGCTCCTCCACCGGAGACCAATCAGTTCCCCAATTACGGGTTTGGGTTTATGGGAGGATTTATGCCCACGGCAACTGCCAGGATTGGTAACATGACGCTGGCCGCTGCAATTGGTGGTCTGTTTCCCTCATTTAATGTTCATTATCAATCCGGATTTGCGGATGCCACGGTATATGGAACAACTTCTGGTTTTCCTTATGGTTTCAGCAGTTCATTTCATGGGGGCCACGCTCACGGTTTCCCTCAGCCAGTAACTCAAAGGCAGCAGGTTGATAATGTGTTGAAGAATCTGTTTTTGTTGATTGGTGTATTTGTGATTGCTGCGCTGATATTTTGTTAGTCCAAGATTAACTTTGAAAATACATCAGCACGGTTGTTTAGTGTTGCTGCTCTTATATCTGTAAATACATTAGCTGTATTCCTGCTTGAGAATGTTCGGCCTTTAGACTTTTGGTCAGTTCTGTTACCTTTCAAAAACATTTGCAACATAAATTTCATAATAAATGGCTTGCATTTGTGATTATGATAGTTTTCTGATTTGCTGACTCGCTTGAGAGTTAGCTATAGAGGGAGAGTGAGGGCTTTTAGGTAGTGGAACTAGGAAACTACTATTGTATGTTTCATAGGTCTGTTATCTTGGCTATGTTTATTCGACATTGCTGAAGCATGACTGTTGGTGATCAAGTTAATGTGTCCTCAATAATTTGTTTTACTGGTGTAAAATTGATGGAATACTGAAAAAAAAAAAACTTGTTCCGCAAGGTCAATCTTATTTTGTATTCTCTAGACATAGTTTCTATTGGCATTGTTGATGGTATTTGAAGATGGTACTAAGACTTGCTCCTTTCGTTCAAATCATTGTTTTGTCTCGTTCCTTGTTTATTTGGTTTTAACCCTTTCAATACTCACTCTCATGGATGCTGCTGGTACAAGGGCAGGTCCCTAGTGTTTGGGAAGAGCTCATAGACTGTGTTCTGAAGGGAAGTGATAAATGCTTGTAACGACAGTTTTCTTGCCTAGTTTGATGTTGGTGTTGTGATTTAGAAGCACAACCGAAGTCTGGCTTGGTTTCAAATTTATATTTTTAAATGCAACCTGTACTTGGCGTCGTAACTAATGTAACCCTGAGAATATGAGTTGCCTTGAGACCTGTCCTGTCCTAGTGAGCAGTGTGCAAGCAATGCTAATAATTCTTTTGCTTTAAGCTGGATTTGAATGGTGATAGTACAGACTACTGCTTCTCTTGGCTCTCAGAAAGGAAACGAATCATCTCCAACACCAAGTTGAGGATGGTGCTCCATTCTTGCATTATAAGAGTGGGTGACATCGCATTACTAACAATTCCGATTTGGTTTAGCCAACGACATGTTTTTGTCTTCTAATAACCATAAGCAGCTATGTTAACACAACAATGCGAGGAGAGCACCCATGTTATCTTAACCAACTCTGCCTGCAAACTTGTTTCCTTGTGTCTTGTTCTTGAAATGATTAGTGGAACCAACCATATGAGAATAAGGACAGAAGACAGGGTGGTATTCCTCTCCATTATAAACCTTTGGTTTGGCCTTAGCGTAGAAGCTTATATTAGGCAAGACAGGGTGGTCTTATTCCTATCTCAGTATCTCCATTATTGATGATTTGATTTGCCTTGTGGGGTGATTTGGATTTGTTTCGGCCAGGTCGAAAGGAGTAGTAAAGATGAGTGCGAAGCCAGAAATTGGCACACATTGTTACAACCTGGTAGTTCCTTTGAGTCTCTTAGAGAGCCTGTTTCTCCTGTGGACATTACTCCGCGACCAACGACATAGGCATACCTTGTAATACACTGAATCAATAGACGTTCCAGAGGGATGGGAAATTTGGCGGACAAGTCATTGGTGCACATTTGATTTACCTTCCTAATTAAGGTCGGCTTTTTAATTTCTTGTGATTCTTCCACACGACTCAAACTCCACACGATGAATGAGCGCTTTCAATATGTGTCACCTCGATCGATCACTTAATAGACTTTGATTATGAGTGTAAAGGGAAGCACACCCATGCTGTGTTCATTCGTAGTCTTTTATAGACGCTATACATCAACTGATCGTAGAGATAGACTTTACATGAGATTAGAGTCTATCTCTTGATAACAGAAAGAAGAGGGAATTACAAAATTTAAATACAAGATCATTAAGCCTATCTATAGTTATCGTACAGTTAACTGACTAAGAGGATTATCATGAAGAGACCAAGATAAGGTAGAACTGTAGAACACAGCAGCAACTATTGAGAAGAAGCAGGAGAGGATAAGTTTATTAGGAAAGTAATCTTGAGTATAAATTGTATTAGGAATGTATATTTTCTAGTTATTCATTTTCTATTGTATTTCTGATTCTAGTTTGATTACTTACCTTGTAGATAAGGTCTGCCGTGTATATGTATACTCTTCTGTCTAGCCAAACTATCTCTCTTTTATGGTATCAGAGCAGGAATCAATTTGATCATGTCTCTTTGTTTTGCACTCTATTTTCTCGTGCAATCATCATCCTATTGTCGATCATCTCTTTGCTTTGCACTCTATTTCTCGTGCAATCATCATCCTATTATCATTCATCATGAGCAATGATATTATCCTTCAAAAAGGCAATCGGCCTAACATCTCCTTGAATCTCAAGAATCAGCTTGGTATCATCAATGGCACCATCAGGTCCTTTTCTTCAAATTCCAAGAACAATCTTGGTATGTCCAAAATATCATCTCAGCGCTGGATTCTTGATAGTGGCGCAACAGATCATATCATCTCATCATCAAGTATGCTAACTCATAGCAAAAAAAATCATTCATTGCCTCCTGTGTTGCTGCCGAGTGGAGAGAAAGCTCAAATATCTTCTACGGGATCAGTACCGTTAAATTCACATTATTATCTTGATAATGTGTTATATATTCCAAATTTCAAAGTTGATCTTATGTCTATTAGTCGGCTCACAAGGGGATTGAATTGTTCAGTGACTTTTTCTCCATATTGGTGTATTTTGCAGGATCTGGTTTCGAGAAAGACGATTGGTTTGGGTAAGGAACGCAACGGTCTCTACTATCTAGTGGCGTTAACGACGGAGAAAACCAAGCATAAACCACATCAGTCATCAACCATTCAACCTTCTTGCCACCTCACAACATCCTCTGCCAATCTGTGGCATCGTCGTCTCGGTCACGTTTCATATCGTCCTCTAGATTATATCGCTAAACATTTTTTGGATATTTCTATTCCTTTTGATTCAAATCATGCTTGCGATATTTGTCCGTTGGCAAAACAAAGTCGTCTCTCTTTTGGTACCAGTTCTATCTCATCTGTTAAACCTTTTGATCTCATTCATTGTGACATTTGGGGTCCCTACAAACATCCTTCTCTTTCTGGTGCACGTTATTTTCTTACAATCGTAGATGATTATTCTCGTTTTACTTGGGTTTTTTTAATGCAACATAAATGGGAAACTCAGTCTTTGATTAAACAATTTTTTGCCTTTGCATCTACTCAATTTTCATCTCAAATAAAAACCTTTTGTAGTGATAATGGGGCTGAGTTCGTTTCTCTTCTCAAATTTTTCAAAGATAATGGAGTTCTTTTTCAGCATTCTTGCGTTTATACGCCCCAACAAAATGGGGTAGTAGAACGCAAACATCGTCATATCCTCCAAGTTGCAAGCGCTTTTAAATTTCAAGCCAATCTTCCTCCAAAATTTTGGGGAGAATGTGTTCTCACAGCTGTTCATGTTATTAATCGTTTACCCACACCACTTCTCTCTTTTCAAACACCTTTTGAGCGTCTTTATTCTCGACCTCCTCCTTTCCATCACCTTCGTGTTTTTGGTTGTCTGGCTTATGCTACGAATGTCAAGGTCACACATAAGTTTTCCCCGAGAGCAGTCATGTGCATCTTCATCGATTATCCCGTTGGTCAGAAAGCCTATAAACTTTACGATCTCTCCAGTCATAAAATTTTTACAAGTCGTGATGTAATCTTTCATGAGAATATTTTTCCATATCAGTCTCTTGTATCCAAGCCCAATTCTGGTCCAATTCTTCCTCTAGCCCACGTCACTGGCCCAACTAGCCCACCCACTATCCCACAAAATCAATCCAGTCAAATTCATCCTTCATCTCTTCGATCGAGTCAACCAACACCTCCGTCTGCTCCGTCTCTTCCCGAGTCGGCACCGCCAGTCCAACCACCGCTTTCCGATCCTTCTCACCTTCCGCTGCCGCAAGCGGCGTCACGGCCCAGTCCGCCTCCACCACTTACCTCTGATCCTCACCGATCCCATTCCGAACCTCCGTCGCCTCCTGCATCATCCAGTCCCGATTCACCACAACATGGTCCGCCTATTTTCGGCGCTGACTCGCCGTCTCTTTCCGGCGCCTTCTCGCCTCCCTCTCAGTCCGTTTCCACTCAGCCCAGTCAAGATGTCACCTCCAATATCGATCCTCACCTTCTCTTTCCGGTGTCCCAACCAGATATTCCAGAGCCGCCACCATCATTGCCAGACCCGCAACCTGATATCCCTGCCCCGCCACCATCTGATCAAGCACCACAGCCTCTCCGTCGTTCAAACCGATCCACTGTGCCATCGGTTCGTTTACGCGACTATGTGTGTTCCCAGATCACTGGCCCAAACTCGTCGCCTTCTTCGTCTCCAGGTTCTACCAAAATCAAAGGTACCAGATATCTATTGTGCAATTATCTGTCATATGATCGTTGTACTCCATTGCATCGCTCTTTTATTGCACAAATTACTCAGGCCAGTGAACCAACCACTTATGCCGAAGCTGCCCCTCATCCAGAATGGCAAGAGGCGATGCGTTCTGAATTACATGCATTGGAGGATAATAATACCTGGACTCTCACCCCTTTACCGGCCGGCAAAACTCCTATTGGTTGTCGGTGGGTCTACAAGATCAAGCATCGATCAGATGGTACCATTGAAAGGTACAAAGCCCGTTTGGTTGCCAAGGGATTCACTCAAATGGAAGGTATCGATTATCATGACACTTTCTCACCTACTGCCAAGATTATTTCTGTTCGTTGCTTATTGTCTTTGGCTGCTGCTCAAAGTTGGTCTATTCACCAGTTGGATGTCAATAATGCTTTTTACATGGTGATCTTGATGAGGAAATTTTATGTATCCTCCTCCTGGTCTTCGGCGACAGGGGGAGAACATGGTTTGTCGCCTTAATAAATCCTTATATGGCTTGAAACAAGCCTCTCGGCAATGGTTTGCAAAGTTTTCTGATGCTATTCGTTCAGCTGGTTATGTTCAATCTAAGGCAGATTATTCGTTATTTACCAGAAAACAGGGGAAGTCATTCACTGCTTTGTTGATATATGTTGATGATATATTAATCACTGGTAATGATCCGGTTGCTATTTCTGCTTTAAAGAAGTTTTTGAATAGCCGGTTTCGTATTAAGGATCTTGGTGATTTAAAGTATTTTCTTGGCATAGAGGTTTCTCGTTCCAAGAATGGAATCTATATTTCTCAGCGAAAGTATGCATTGGAAATAATCAGTGATGCAGGTTTACTGGGTGCTGCCCCTGCTGACACCCCTATGGAGCGTGGCTTGAAATTGTCAAACAAAGGTGATTTGCTCAAGGATGCTTCACGTTATAGGTGATTGGTTGGTAGATTGATCTATCTCACCATCTCAAGGCCTGATATAACATACTCAGTACATGTGTTGAGCAGGTTTATGCATGAGCCACGCAAACCTCACATGGAAGAAGCTTTACGAGTTGTCCGTTATCTCAAGAACACGCATGGGCAAGGTTTGTCCTTTTCTTCACAAAGTGATCTCAGACTTCGTGCTTATTGCGATTCAGATTAGGCTGGTTGTCCCATGACTCGGAGGTCCACTTCAGGTTATTGTGTCTTTTTGGTTCTTCATTAATTTCTTGGAGGTCAAAAAGACAAAAGACTGTTTCACTCTCTTCCGCTGAGGCAGAATATAGAGCAATGATAGGAACTTGTTGCGAATTGACATGGTTGAGGAACCTCCTCAAAGATTTAAATGTTCTCCATTC
>NC_020495.1:26626751-26629169 GCF_000184155.1 Fragaria vesca subsp. vesca | reverse complement strand
TGAAAGAACCAGACATATAGAGATGGATTGTCACTATATCAGAGACAAGATTCAAGATGGTTATGTAGTTACAAAACATGTGAGTTCTTCTTTTCAGTTGGCTGATGTTTTCACTAAGGCTTTAGGAAAAGATATCTTTATTCCTTTGATTCGCAAGTTGGGAGTTCGAGATATTCACTCTCCAACTTGAGGGGGAGTATTAGGAAAGTAATCTTGAGTATAAATTGTATTAGGAATGTATATTTTCTAGTTATTCATTTCCTATTGTATTTCTGATTCTAGTTTGATTACTTACCTTGTAGATAAGGTCTGCCGTGTATATGTATACTCTTCTGTATCAATGAGAATTCATTCTAGCCAAACTATCTCTCTTTTAAAGTTATGTCTGTTATCACTGTCCAAGTGACCTAACTGAATCTCCAAAATTGAACAATTAGAGGACGTTTCACTATCCCTCAAAGATCTAGATCTAACGCTTCCAAGTTCCAACATTGGGGTGACTCAAATGAGGTATATATGAAACGGTGAAAACAATGAGCGGTAGTGAAAGACACAGATATTAACATTACATACCAACCAAATCCGTACGAATCATTCATTCAGAGAGAACTGTCCGAAAGAGACTTTGACCAACTTATATTGCCGTCAAATCTACCAAACAAACCGCGTCGGTGACTTAGTGTACTATGAGTACGAGATAGCCTAATAAGTCATCTAATTGACCACACTAATCTAAACAGCATTGCGTATTGCATTGTACTTGTAATTAATCTGGTTGGTTTCTCTGGATTCATCTTCTTCTTCCTCCATATCTTTGACCTGGCTAGCTAGGTACACATCCACCCATCTCCATTTTGTTCTTGCTCGGCACCAAGTCTTTGTATACAATTGGCTTATTCTACTATTTCTTTGCATCTTTGAAAGAACTAGAGGATCAAGATCATCTATACCCCAATACAGATGAACCCTAATCATAATCAGCTACAAGATTTTGAAAACAAATATGCCTCAGGTCAATCTCCAGCTCCTCTCTACATATAAACAATCTATGAGTTTAGGTATGTGCGCACAATTAACTAGTTGACAAGCTTATGCTAATCTGCCAAACCAGTTTAACTATAGCTAATACATCACCAAATGATAAACAAACTGATCGAGTCTAACTAGTTAAGTACCCAAGCTAAGTCGTATCGATATAAACATATATGTGCTGACTACTAACCTAGACGTTTCTGGCACCATCATACTGTACATATATATTCTTCGTCACTTCGTCTTTTCGTCTTCTTATAGCAGCAGCCAGCTTTGCAAAAGAAGATCGACTTGGATCTCACTTAGGCATGTCAGAGAATCCGGGTCCATTTCCCCCCGACCGGATAGTGTAAACGCGTCTCATTCCCAGTCGTGAACAACGAACTAGGCTACTAGCTAGGTAGTAGAATTTTGAACTTGCAGGGTAAACGAATAAGAGTTGGCTTCGCAAATGCAGACAAAAAGACGAGCTCGCTGCATTGGCCACAAGGCTGACTTTACGGCCGACCTCGTCGGCCCCCACCATTTCTGTCGGTGGCGCGCTACTGTAACTCCGGCACAGTAAGATTCTGATGCTGCGTGCTGGGGAAAGGAATATACATAATTAGATAAGATACTATAGAAGGTTGAAGAACAAGATCAGTAGATGATGATGACGCATTTGATCATAATTGGCAAGTACACTTTGTATGTTTTGTGGGTTTGCGATGTTGGCTGTTGGTTGCACATGGATTAGTTTCCCATTCAAACATGGCTGCAACAAAACCCTAATAATGGAGACGGCTTTTCTTTCTCCCATCTTTTTCTGTTAAAAATGTAAGCAGCTCGGAGGGCATGTGAGGTACACATGCCATTCAATGATACAGTTGTGGAGGGTCGCAACTAGTTTATCCCCCAAAGGAAATAGAAATTCAAATTAATCTAAGCATATATATATATATATATATATATATAAATATATTATATATATATATACAGAGATTCTCATTTGCGGACGTCCGCACCACTTTACCGTGCGGATTTCCGTCCGTTTGCCACCGTACGGCGCCGGCGAGGGCGCGCCTCCACCCCAGCGGACTCCAGCAGCTTCCCCGACCACTTTCTATCCCCAGCGAGTCCGCCGAATTGCATTTTTCCGGCCAGATCACCTAAAACTTCAAACAAGTCAATCTAGCCGGAAAACTGCAGTTCGGCAAACTCGCCGGGAATGGAAAGTGGTCGGGGAAGCTGCTGGAGTCCGCTGGGGTGGAGGCGCGCCCTCGCCAGTGCCGTACGGTGGCGAACAGACAGAAATCTGCACCGTAAATGGGTGCGGACGTCCGCAGCTGAGAAGACATGTATATATATATATATTTACGGAGCCGTTCCAAAGAGGATGTCCGCACA
>NC_020495.1:26617669-26626731 GCF_000184155.1 Fragaria vesca subsp. vesca | reverse complement strand
CCGGTCGAGATCACCCAAAACTTACAAACAAAAATACGATCTCACTAGAAAACTAGGAATTCGGTGGACTCGTCGGGGAGGGAAAGTGATCAGGGAAGCTGCTGGACGCCGCTAGGGTGGAGGCGGGCCGTCATCGGAGCCGTACGGTGGAGAACGGAGAGACGTCCGCACTTTAAGGGCGTGCGGACGTCCATCTGCCTCTGATCCTGACTATATATATATATACACAATGTTGATCAGGTGCGGACATCCGCACCAAAGTTTTGGAGCGGATTTCCATTTTTACACCACTTTTCGATCGAACTTCTTCATCTCCACCGTCTAGTATCTAGATAATATTGTGTAAATCATCTCTGCAAAATTTCAGTCAATTTAGTGATCTTTAAGGCCCTCAAACTCGAAAAACAAATGGACGGACTGAATTCTGTCCGGTTGTGTTCATACCAGAAAAAATCGAGTTTGAGGGCCTTAATAATCACCAAATTGGCTTAAATTTTGCTGAGATGATCTACACAATATTATCTAGATACTAGACGGTGGAGATGAGGAAATTCGATCGAAAAGTGGTGCAAAAATGAAAATCCGCACCAAAACCATTGGTACAGACATTCGCACCTGATCAACATTGTGTATATATATAGTTACTTTCCAGAAAGGGACACCACTTTGAAATTAAAGTGTAGTGTTTCTCATTTTGCTCACTTTTAGGTCACATTTTCACATCTTCACCGTTCAATGTCTAGAACATAATGTGTAGATCATTTCTGAAAAGTTTCATCCAATTTGAAGATCATTTGAGCTTCCGTAATTATGATTTACACGAACGGTTCTGTTTGAATAGATTTTGTTCAGTTGATTCATTTAATCTAATTCGGTACCCAAATAATTTATATATATATATACTTGTAACAAAACACAATATTAGTGTTTTCTTCTTACAAGTTATGATTGGCATTTGGCAAGCTTGGCTATCCATCAAGGCTAATTGAGTTTTGAATGTATGTGCTCTATGGTGCGGGTATGGACAACCTAACCTAACTTGTTTTGGATGTTATCTCCACAAAACAAAAACAAAAACCTAATTTGGGACTTGATTAGTTGATACTTATGTGTCAGTCAGAGACTGAATTTTAGTCAATTGCAATTTGCATATAAAAGCTTTGATAAATGATAAGTCATGTTATTGAAATAAATAAAAGCTTGCCAACCCATGTTCATATATTAGAAAATACCTTGAATTCATGTCCATTGCTAAGCATCACATTCTCTTATAATGCCATAGATCGACTTAATGAATTTGTAACGAAAATGACACTAAGTAACGTAGCCTCGTAACTACGTACACTACTATCAATTAGACTTCAACATGTTGGCTACATTTCACATGACAAACAACACCTAGACTTTGAAAGATTTTGCTTCTTTTTGGTACTAAGACTTCTTTAACCTCAATCACGCAGATATTTCAAAATGTGATTTTGTTCAAGTGAAGAAGTAAGCATGCATTAGGAACAATGTCAAACCACAAATGTTTCAAAAGAACGGGGAACAAATCATGAAGGATCTCTTCACTTTAGACCTTTTCCCTCTCGTTAATTTTCCTATCAAAGCCTATATAAATCTATAGAAAGATGATCATAGACTCATAGTCATCATCCTTTTTCTTTCAGCTAATTAGGGCAACCCAAAAAAGTGTTTAAACGGATCACAAGCAAACAAAATCAGTTTAAACTTTAAACTACACTCTAGTTTGAATGTCTCTTTCCAATTTTCGAAATTAATACAACCAAAACCAGAACCAACTAATTTTCCCATACCAATAAAGGCAACCAGTCCAGGTGGCAGCCTTTGGGTCCCGTTCATAGAGCCACGTGGCCACTCTCGTCTTGCACTATCGTCAGCCAATTAAGGCTACGAAATATCTGCCTGCTTACAATCTAGTGAGGTGGCTAAGGTTGAATACACAAATTTAGAACCCGACTTTACAAAGTGCCCCCTTCAGGGGACATGGTTTGTTTCTGTGGGGTTTCCATTCCAATCAAAAGCTCTTAATGGAATTCCCGAAATGAAGGGGCATCCAAAACTAATTTCTCCATAATTCCCGACTATCACGAGTAGTGGTCTAATCTAACAAAATAATTACACGGTACAAAATCGATATACATTAAGGACGCAAATTACTATGGATGACAGAGTTTGTAAGAGATTAGATGTAGATACCTCGTACCAGATTCGAATCTCGTCAATGTTGATTGAAGTTAAATTTCAAACTAATTTTAATGACCGTTGAGAGAAGCGTTTTGACATAATTTCGTGACACAAAATAGTCTCAGTAACCTTAAAGAAACCCTTGATTAAGATCGATCAAGTAGTACTACTCAGTGTCGTCCATAGTAATTAGCAATATATAGCTAATGTCACAATCCCATGTTCTGTCATTAATTTGCCATGTGAAGCGAAGGTTTTGAAAGTACATTATTAACTAATACGTTTTTATTTCATTTTATTACCATTTGGTTGCCTCTTTTAACATTTGTTTCAATATGCAATTTTGACGAAAATTGTCAAAATATTATTAATTGCACTTAATTTGGTCATTATTTCACCCAAAACAAAAATTTCACCAAAGTAATGCAATATGGTATCATTAGGTGGTGTAATTGGTGTTAGTTATTTGCCTTAAGTAACATCTAGCTACACATCTCATTGGAAACCATTTGATTGGTCATACAGAATCACTATAAACTATATTAATTAGACGAGCTAGTTTGGTGGTAGAATAATCTAAAATTAAATTAAGAAGACTTTCCCATTTGTTTTGTTTGATGTTAATCTTAATATTACAAGCATGTAGTACTCTACAGCTAGAGAAGCACAATCGACGCTAGCTAGCTGCTCTGCTTTGCCTTTCCTTCGGAGTCATTTCCAGAAGTAGATGGCTCACCTATACAGGAATATGAGAAGGGTCACCGCCAGAGCTAGCTAGTTTCTTAATTCGCACACTATTGTGTTTGGTTTGGTGCATATTAATGATATTATGCTTCAAATGGTAGTCCACCTTAGATTACAATGTCCTATTCACTCTTTACTTGCTAGCTAATTAGCAATAAATTGATTCACTATTTGCACTACCAAACCAGTCGAGCTGTGTGGCAAGTTACACAGTCCAAAATCACTTACTTCAATCACACAAATTTAGACCATACTTAATCCAAACAAAAAAAAACGTACATATATATGTATAAATGTATTCAGCATCACGATAACTTAATTAAGAAATGAGCAATTGATTAATTTGAATAGGTTATTTGTATTAATCAATATATACAAGTTAGCAAATGAGGTTGATCATATAGAATTAGTAAATTTACAGAGACCTATATTGTATATAAGTCAATAATAACAAGGCAGCAGATTAGCTGTAGCAGTCACAATATCTGATGGTATATTACCAGATACATAAACTAGCAATAATTTGGTCAAAAATCACTTAAAATGGAATAACAATCCCATTGTTTTCTTTACCCGCAAAATATATAAATCTCATCTCTGACTCCATTCGTTTTATTGTTTTTGTTTTCCCATTCCATTATTACACTTTGCTGTTAGCTAGCTCTGGTTGTGGGTGAGAGAGAAGCTTCAGAGCTCTAAAGAGAGAAGAGAGAAATAGTTGAAGACCCTTGACTTGAAGACTGGTCTTCCTCCTTCTCCTCCTCCAGTTTTGAATCATCAACGTGGTTTCAAAGCCACGCACATCTCTCACAGCTTCATAACTCGATACATCTCCCTCTCTCTTTTCTCAAACCCCAAACACTTTCTCATTCCACACCACAACACATCATGCCTCTGGAATCGCCATCCCTTCTAAACCCGCTTTGGTTCCTCCTCTTCCTCCTAACCACCAATGCCGCCGCTCTAACAACAACAAAAACTCACGTCTTCAAAGAAGCACCCAAGTTCTACAACTCCCCTACCTGCCCTTCCCTCCACAACGACTCCACCGTCTGCTCCGACGTGGCCGTCCACGTCGCCATGACCCTCGACGCTGCCTACCTCCGCGGCTCAATGGCCGCCATCCTCTCCGTCCTCCAACACTCCTCATGCCCTGAAAACGTCATCTTCCATTTCGTCGCCGCAGCTTCTACCTCAAACTCTATACTTCTAACACAAACATTGACCACCTCTTTCCCATACTTGAAATTCCGAGTCTACCCCTTCGGCGACTCCGCCGTGGCGGGGCTGATCTCCACCTCTATAAGGTCCGCCCTAGACTGCCCTCTCAACTACGCGCGCAACTACTTAGCCACTCTCCTCCCGCCATGTGTCCGCCGCGTCGTCTACCTCGACTCCGACCTCGTACTCGTCGACGACATTGCCAAGCTCGCCGCCACACCTCTCGGCCCCTACGCCGTCCTCGCCGCGCCGGAGTACTGCAACGCCAACTTCACCACGTACTTCACACCGACGTTTTGGGCCAACCCGACTCTCTCCTTAACTTTCGAGGGCCGCGACGCTTGTTACTTCAACACCGGCGTCATGGTCATCGACCTCGACCGGTGGCGTGACGGCGGCTACACCAACAAGATCGTTGAGTGGATGGAGCTTCAGAAGCGAATGCGGATCTACGAGCTCGGTTCTTTACCTCCTTTTCTCCTAGTCTTCGCCGGAAACATCGCCTCCGTCGACCACCGGTGGAACCAGCACGGCCTCGGCGGCGACAACTTCCGGGGGCTTTGTCGGGATTTGCACCCCGGTCCGGTGAGCCTGCTTCATTGGAGCGGCAAAGGGAAACCGTGGGTCCGGCTCGACACAAACCGGCCTTGCCCTTTGGATGCGTTGTGGGCCCCGTATGATCTGTTACAGACACCTTTCGCGCTAGAGTCTTAGAGATTAATTCTTTAATTAACGCCACAAATTACTCCGTAATCATAATAAGAAAAAGTGTTATTATTCTTTTTTCCCTTTTTTTTCTTTTTCTCCCTTTTTGAGGTGACCATTTTTGTACATTTTTATACAGAGGCAATATTAACAGACCCTTCATGATGTAAGATTTTGCCTTTTTTTTTTTTTTTTTTTTACTGTTTCTCTGCTCAAATTATGGAGCTTCTTGGAGAGGTTTGGTGGATTCAAATATTCAATGTGCGGTTACATGAATAGGAAAACTTATATGATTTTTGTGTTTTTCCTTAGGGGTTTCTATGAATACATCAGCAAATTGGTAAGAGTACATTTTTCTGTTTTCTGTTTCCTTTTTCTGTTTTGGCCTGAGATATTTAGAATTGGTGGTAATGGGATGGAGTACTTCTATATGGGACTAATGGGTTTGGTGAATTAGAAGGGCATGCATATGCCATTTGTTGAAGAAGGAGAAGCTGTACAGGCTGTGTTTAGACTGTTTACAGGCCGTCAGTACAGTCAGAATTGGAAGGAAATAATATTGGTGTCATTTGTTGTTATTCCGGGGACCCAAATATGATGAGATGCTGTGGTCATGCTTACATGATTATTGTTATTGTTAATTATACTTCCATTTTGTTATTCTTTCCATTTTAATTGACAATAATTGGACACCTACAATCAGTGTGTATATTTTCATCTTGTTCATGCATGTGTGTGAAGTATAAACTGGAAATGAACAGATATATAGTGAAGGTTTAGAGTTGTTAGAACTTGGATATATATACATAAACTTTATCGTGAAAAAAAAAACGGATGAATACATCATTTAAAAGTCTTTATGAATCCATTGTTTCGTATGACAATGCTTTGAGGCATGTTAAACTTTACCAGGTACACTAATTTGTTCAATACTTTCCTTTTCATTCTTAGTTTTGTTTCAAATTCAAGTACCAATGCAGATTTCTACATAGTTTAAACAAACTCTGAAGTTGCTAAATTCCTGGACATATTGTCGTCACCCTAATCAGATTTTCACTACTTATGTTGCTAAAATACAAGCATTGCTGACTTGCATACCGCAAAGAACGACAAGTTTAAATCATGGAACTGAACCAATATATATGTATAATTATCTATTGCATAGAGTCAAGAAGATTAGTTACTTTAACTAACTGGAGTAGACTCCATGGACGCATTTTCTCCTCTAGTCTTGTCTCCCTTGTGAAAATGACGAAAGCTATTCGCTTCTCCTCGAGTGGAAAAATAAAAGAAATATATTCTTAATTTCATGCCTTGTTTTATATTTTCTAAATTTTCGACAAGAAGGCATCTAGTTCTAGTGCCAGACATGTTGAAGTTAAAGAGGGCACGTTGATGAGATATATAGGAAGTCCCTTGTTCTAAGCTCAAGCATTTGGCATGGAATTGGTGACTGTGATTTGCTAATGGATTGCAGTGACGTCTATATATATACATGATCATGTACATCATGTTCTAAATCTAACAAAAATGAATAAGTAACCTTAAGATTATTAGATCGAATATAGCTATGGTATTCCATGTTCTTGATTCCAGGAGCAATCTAAGGCACTCCTGAAGCAAACGAACCCGATCGAGAAGCTAGAATCCAGTTTCTCCGGCTCCAATATTGCTGTATGTTCTTGAAGTTGTAGCCTCACTGCACGAGTCTATTAATTAGGTCCACTTAATCAACTGCTTAGTTTACTAATTAAGCTGGATCGTTTACTAGTCAGCTTATCAAATAGTTCGTGTCAGATATATGCAGAATAATATTGCAGACAGATCGTAGCATAGTCAAACTCTACATATGAAAGGTTTGAGTAAAAGTTAATCAAAGAGTGGAATGGAATAATCTAAGCAGATCGAACATGGAGGAAATTAAAATGGCCGGAAGAAGCATTAGATCGAACAAGGAAGACAGACCACATGATGATTGTTCATCTATCGAAACTCAGCAACTGAGTTGCTACGTACTTGTTGCACTTCAAAATGTGCCATGGTCAGCATATATTATTGATCACTATTCACATGGAATAGATGAAGCTCCCGAAACTTTGTTGGATTTTAAATAGATGATCAATGGTTGCTTGCTTATTGTATAAATGCTCGCTGATTCTGTGGTGAAGTGGCCAAAGATCGATGAGATTATTCTTGTACTAGCCTCATACTCGTATTATGAACATCCGATTGCCACATCAAAGGATTGCCTCAATGGTTGCTTGCTTGTTGTATAATGCTTGCTGATTCTTTTGGTGAAGTGGCCAAAGATTGATGAGATTATTCTTGTACTAGCCTCATACTGTATAATGAACAACCGATTGCCACATCAAAGGATTGCCTCAGTTTTCTGCATTTGTGAGTTTTAGTATAGTCGTATGTGTAAAAGTAAAATACACAATGGAATAGGTATGCTCGTTCCATTAGACGTCCTCCATTACATAGAAGATGAATACAACGGTTACAAAAGCTAATTGCAACGTATTAAAGCCTAAAGATGTATACTCTAATTAGCAAATCACATATACATCCTCCAAAAAGATTTGAAACACAAATAAATCCACTTGTGTTGTTGTTAAACAAATAAGGACAGTTTTTAACAATTAAGGACAATCTTTTCTCTACATGCCATGTGTCATGATTTAATTTACCAAACTAACCCTACACCAATTAAATATGCTTTTAGAAGAAAAAAGTCTCTCCTTTTGAGATTTTTCAGTAAATGGAATCTAGTAGCAGGTTTTTAATAACTTAGTGTAGTAGCAGTTAATTCCAGTAGAAGTAGTAGCAAGAGTGAACATCCTAGTAGAAGTAGTAGCAGGGGTACTAGTTAACACCCCAGTTTAACACCCCAGTAGTTATAGCAGTTAATTCCAGTAGAAGTAGTAGCAGGGGTTAACATTCAAGTAGAAGTAGTAGCAGGGGTTAACATTCCAGTAGAAAGTAGTAGCAGAGGTTAACATCCCATTAGAAGTAGTAGCAAGTTTTCAGTGGCTCAGCTAATGTAGTAGCATGTTTTGCTGGAAAATTACACTTCCAACAGCTGTAGTAGCAAGGTTTTAGTAGTTCAGCTAGTGCAGTAGCAATTTCAGTAAGTGCAGTAGCATGTTTTCAGTGGCTCACGCAGTAGCAGCACACACAGTAGCAACACACATCAACAACAACATGCAGTGGCAGCACACAACAACAGTGCATGCAGTAGCAGCACACAACAACACACAACAACACACATCAATGAAGACTAGACAATGAAGGTTAACTCTGCTACTGTCTTATCCTCCACTTCTGCTACTACCTTCTCCTGCTTCGGACTGAAAGGCTCTGCTACTGTTCCCGACCCAAAGGCTCTGCTACTGTCTACTAGAAGGCTCTGCTACTGTTGCCGATTATTAGGAAGCTGTACTGTTACTGCTGATGCTACTGCTTATTAAAACGTACTGCTACTGTCTGCTACTGTTAACCACAGAGCTGCTACTGCCGACTGAGATCCAAATCTACTTTCCTCCCTTACCTTTCTTAGTCTACTTCAACAGTGGATTAACACCACCAAAGCACCTCCAGTAGCAATAACTTCATTCCTCCACACATTAATTAACCATACAACCATAGCACCCAAATGAATTCAATTATAATTTCCATCAACAATTATAAAACCAAACTGGAAATGAACATCCACTTGTAGATCTATCCCTGCAATCATCGACATCCACAACCTCCAGAACATCGTCGTAACTAAGATCTACAAGCATGCCTATGTCACCCAATGCTCGATCGAGCATGGATAACTCGAAGCATTCGAGGGCAACAATTCATGGCCTTTGAAGTGGTTGATCTCCTTGAGAAAATGAGATCCGCCGCACCAGATCGGTGGAGTATCAACGACATCGTTGATGAGTTGCAGAAGCTCTGATTTGCGGTGGTCGTCGCCGGCGACAACTCCGTCGAAGGCATATGGAAGAAGAGAGTGGAGAAGAGGCAAGCCATTGATTCTGATTCCGAGTTTTTGAATCAAACCATAGCTTAGAGAGAGAGA
This sequence comes from Fragaria vesca subsp. vesca, assembly GCF_000184155.1. NCBI lineage: Eukaryota > Viridiplantae > Streptophyta > Magnoliopsida > Rosales > Rosaceae > Fragaria > Fragaria vesca. The sequence continues at coordinate 26,617,781 of NC_020495.1, read as the reverse complement.
GAGAGAGAGAGAGAGAGAGAGAGAGAGAGAGAGAGAGAGAGAGAGAGAGAGAGAGAGAGAGAGAGAGAGAGAGAGAGAGAGAGAGAGTAGAGTAGTAGTAAGTAGTAAGTAA
>NC_020495.1:26607397-26617002 GCF_000184155.1 Fragaria vesca subsp. vesca | reverse complement strand
AGAGAGAATCATATCGGGAGGAAGAGAAGGAAGAGTGTGGCATGTCACGTAATTTTGTTAAAAAACTAAACATTTTGGTAATTTTTCACTTGAAATCCAAGTCATCTCTCTTCCTATCTGTTATTGGGCTTTAGGCTTATGTCCTTATTTGTTTAAATCTTTTCAAATGTGGGTTTTCTGTTTTTTGCAACTGTTTGAAGTAGTGGGATGTCATTTTCTATACTCTAATCTCATGATTTCCTCATCAATATATTTTTCCTTTAACAGTTTGGTATATTTTTGACTTGGTCGGACCGAGTAGTTTGGGTCGGATCACAACCCATTGGGCCGGATAATGGTAGATAGCAGACATGGCCCATACCCCAAATTTGGGTTTTTCAGACCTCTCATGCTGCCACCACCAACGTTGAGTGGGCAACACTCTGAGTTCAACTTCGCGGATCCAATGTTTGTCGAAGTGTCTGCTACCATATTTCATTTGAGATGGAATCAAAGAGCAGCGGCAAAGGTGTCGAATTTGTGTTATTGGAGCCTTTGCAGTTTTATCACTGTTGGCCTAGCTAATAGGCTAATATTGATCAAAACCGACGAAAAGAAAAGGTAGGGATAGGATGTTTGAGCCAGTAGTATGAGCACAATTTTTGTCACACCCAACAAAGATTTCAGAATTATCATCTTTCGCATTGGTCAATCATGCCCCTTGAAAAGGTGACGAAAAAGGCTTTGGCAATCCTACACTAGTGCCACTACAAGCACCGGTGGAGAGAAGACTACCAAGTCCACCGGATCAACATGACTAGCTAATGACTCGGTTCAGTCCTCAACTGAATCAGGCGCTCAGGCGAAGAATGATATTCAGAACACCGTCTTTCACTTCAACTTTGTTGTCAAAACCAATGGCTCGGCCACAAGTTGGAGGGATTCCAAAGCCATTGTTGTACTGGTGAACAGGTGATGGCGGTCGATGACTGTTGGTACGTGGTTGCCAAACCCAAAAGAAAAATATAATACAAATTAATTAAAGATCGTTCTATTAGAACAATTAGCTAGAAGAAATCCCCACATTATCCAAAAAAAAAAAGGCTAGAAGAAATCCCCAAGCGATGTATATAGTACGTAGCAAGGATATGCATTGACCAAAAAAAAGGATATGCATGACACAAAGGTTATGATTAACAACGATCGATCTAGACTCTAGCTCTGGATTTTCAGCCGGCATATATACTGCTCGATTGCAGTGTTCAATCCATTAAGCGCCTACAGCTTTGTCTTGTTCCTTGTAGTATATGTTGTCTTCCTCATCACCACTTGTAGCACTCTCCCTCCAGTGTCTGTAATACATGTACTGCAGTATAATCTGTTAGCAGCACGCTTGTTAAGGTTTACTAGGTCATCAGAACCATTCACAAGTGCGAAAATGATTTATCACATTTACAGTCGATCTGCAGTGTTTATCACATCTCTAACAAATGCAGAGTTTGTGTTGCTTTTGTGTAAAGATGTGATAAACAATGAGACCAGTGAATAGGGCAAGCATTATAAGATGCAATGAAAACAGGGGTTTTGAGTTTGCAAGAGGGCTAGAAAAAGGATACAAATAAGTCAAGTGCCACGCAAACTGCAGCATCGAGCAACCATGGCATATTGGCTTTAATGCTATCCCACTCGATCGTTCTTACAAGTATGCTGCAATATTTAAACAAATAAGTTAAGCTGAGTTTTGAACTAAGAACATAGTAAAATAAAGATGCCTTTATATACCTAGCCACATAAGTAACATTTGCAACCAGTGCGAAGACGAACATTAAAGGATTCAATCCCTGCAGTTCATAACAATTACATTATGAGTGGTAAATTTCATCAACACTGCAGTGAATTATTGTTAACAAAATAACAAGCCCGGGCCTATGATTATGAAGCAAGCTAAGTAAGGATAAAAGGTTACCTCCACGCTCCCTCTTTTAATCTGCCCAACATGCACAATAATAACAGAGTTAGAAACAAACCAAAGAGAAAATGGGGGAAAATGTTGAGTTTAATTTGACCGTGACAGACAGTTAAGGTGCTGTGTTCTGTTTTGAGTGAGCTAAGTTAATCAGGGATCTAAGCTTTCTGATCAGTGAAGTATATACATACGTTTAACCAAATCTGAGGTAGTCGACCACCCATGTATATAGCAGCCATCAGCCACCCCAACCATTGCCCAAAAACACTATGCTCCACCGAGTGTTCCTGCACAGACTGTAGTACTATAAGACCGGTTGATGTCTTGGGAAGAAGACTGCGGAATGTTATTCACACACTCGAAAATATATTAACAAATAATAAAATTCCCATAATTGAGTTGTTATTTGCACTCCTCAAGAGACATGTACGATCTATAGCTATCTGAAAAGAGCGGGCGCAAATAAAGCTGCATATATTAGACTGCAGAAAGCGTTTTGAGAGTTTGAATAGCAACTATATACCAATCTTAATGTTTGTGTAGTAATTTTTTACTGTCAGCTGTCCCGATATACCTGCAATAGCTTCCTCCCAGTAATTCCCATGTATAATACTTGTGTCATTCCCTTGCTTCTGAAAGGCAAATTTAATGATGTAGCTAAAAATGCCCCATAACCTACCTGAAAAACATTGTATACATATATGTACATGAACCATCAAATCAAACTATCAAAGGTTCAAAAATCATATAGTAAAACATGAAACATTTGGGGTTAGTTATGTTGTGATCATTTCCAAAATTAGAGGTGTTCATTATGATCTGGATCGTGGTTAACAAGGCTTACCGATCTTGGAATTGGCCTGGGTTGGGAAGTCCTAACAGATTTCTTAGATGTAACTGGAGCCGACTCGTCCTCAGAAGATGAGTCACTCTCTACTTCCATTGTAGAAGGACCACTTTTGGCCACCCTCATATACGTTCGAAATGGCGGAGTGCCACTACCAGCCATCGATCTAGCAGACCTATCGAGATTATCAAGTGGATCGCATGTATGTCAATATTGTTGGCCTTATTATTATTAAGCTATTGAGATTCAATAATAGTCGTAAATAGATTAAGAAGCTATGCATACGTATAGTAGAACTCCCTTCTAGGAGCGGCTTTGATTGAAGCAGTCGGTATTGGGATGCCTGAATCAATCGACTTAGGATTCAATGGTTTTCTGTAATCTTCTTCTTCATCCTGTAACAATATATATGTAAACAAACAAATTAATCAACTGAATATCCCCTATTATTTACAATTCTTCAGAGGATGCAGAGAAAAAGATGAATTACTTGTGTTGCTTGGTTGACCGAGACTTTGCCACATTTCCACCATGTGTAGAAGTGATCATAGTATATTGTCTGCAACACCAACACTATAGTGCTTATTGTGTAAAGCTGTCCAAAAAAAAAAGAGTAGTGTTCTGTAATATAATGTAATGACCAAAATCTCCATATAGACCTAGTCACTTGGACACATTTGAACAAGTTAGCTAGGTATATAAGAAACAATTAGACCCTACAATAGATTTCACTGCCCTAGCTAGAATGCCAATTAGCCGACGATTTACCCATAATCACAAACTTGACAAGGATTACACAATCTTTTGAACTAAGCAAGTTATTGATCTCGTGAACTAATTCATTAGAGTAAGAGAATTAGGCAAATAATCGATCTCTTGAACTACAATCTTCTGTGACAGTAAAGTTACAAGGTAAAGTAATAATAGCGCAATAAACAAATAACGTATTAGGAAATTTTCACGCACAAGTGTACAACTTAAGTATACAGCCTTCGAGATCGATGAAGGCTTTTAATTGTATTTTTCCCAGAAAAGCGTATACAAATTAACCAAAGTTTTCAGATAGTGGAATTACCAGCTGTGTAATACTGGGTAGGCAACTGCATCGTAAACAAGTGAAGCATGATCAGAATTTGCTAAACACATGCAGACCGGAAAATTTTCTGACAAAAATACAAAAGATAGTGGTATAACACTATAACCACTAAAAAAAAAAAAACACTATAACCAGAACCAACCAGAGTATCCGGTGGTAATTTTCTGGACCACTACAAAATACAAACTAGCAAACAACAAAACTATGGGCACAGAAAAAACTCACGGTTGCTGGTTCCAGAAGACATCCCACCAGATTAAACACATCCCTGCATCAACAAAATAGAAAGAACAAAAACAATTCATCGAACCCTTTTTGGTGGTGATGACGAAGATAGAATTTTAAGTAGGAGTTTAAGAAGTTACGTACCCGGCAACCCAAGTGAGGAGGAAAGCAAGAGAGACTCCATGGCTAGACTTGGTCTGGAAGTTGGTGATGATCTGAGGGATTTCTGCAACTCCCCAGCAAACCAAGCTGACGAGTCCAAAACCGAAGGAGAAATCATCGCCGAGATTGCAGAGGCAGTCCTTGAAATACTTCTCAACCCAACGCACGCAGGGCTTTCTCTCTGCTACACAATAAGACAGCGGCATTCTCTCTCTCTGTTTCTAAGCTAAGCTTCACGCCTCGAAAGTGGTGCCGATGAGCGTGAGTGGTGTTTTTGTGAGGTGGTGAAGGTGGTTTATAAAGAAAGAGGAGCTATGGAGTACTAAACAACAGTTCATATGAATGTCGTCTTTTGTTGGGTGAAGTGTAAATATACGTGAAATAGCCGAGGGTTGAACAAGTGGTAGGCCTATGCTTTCGTCTGGGGTATATGTGTCTCTTGCCAAGAGGGATAGGAAATAACTGTTGGTAGTCAGCAAAGGGTATTGTGTGGTAAGCATATTCTTCCCCATGATGTCATGAACACATATAAGAAACAGTGTCATCTTATAAAAAAATAAAAAAAATAAAAAAAAATAAAATAAAACCCCTAAATTGAAACACATTTTCTCTGAAAAGAAAATTGAAACACGTTAATACATCGATACTCACCGTTAAGTATTAATTGCTAAATTTTGAATATTTTCGTACACTAGATCTGAAATTTGAAACATAAAAATAAAAAAATATGTAAGATTGTAAGGTAATATGATATTTAAAACGAAACAATATTCGATCTTATAGTAGATATATATGAATCATATATTACGATGATGTAAGAGGAATTATAAAAAAATAAATTAACCGCAACATTTAAAGGAAACTTTTAGTTTTTATTTTAAGTAACTATGATCAATCACATATAACAATGGCTGCTAAAATCAAGCGATTAGAGTATAGATACTATCAACGGGGACGTAGTTGAGATAGAGGAAGATAATGAGGTGATTGAACAGCTTATTAACATTGTTAGAGATCAACCAAACACGTATAACTTCAACAGAAACAATATGAATAACAAATTAATTTAGAGAATGGCTCCAATGCGAATCTCTTTTTTATGCTTCCTGTCATGCTTGCAAAGCTAGGTATCCATAGCCGACACGACCTGATGGCGTTGATAAACGTACTCGTGAAATAGTAGTACTTTCCAAGTTAATAATGCAGATAGCTACAAAAAATGTCAACAACATGTGAACACATACACTTCATTTTTGGTACAACAAGTTTAATTACTTAATAAGGCAAACACTTCTATTCGAGATGGAAGCTCATTTGGCATATGCATGCATTTTGGTTTCTTTCTCTTAAATTTTCCCAACTCTCTGTTTATTATGGTAAATTTGCTTCATTCTAGATCAGCTCGGTATCGTTTTAAGACTAATTTGCATGGTCTAGCTTGAACATTGTGCGGATCTTATATTCGTACGTGTTCGGGTTTCTTCTGTTTGAGGCTTTATCTGAATGGCACCTTTTTCGTTTCTAATATGGGATCCACCGAAGATACTCGATCGAGTGAAACTGATCTGCTCCACTTTCTTGCAAGTTGAAGTTTTTTATCAGATGCCAATGAACTAGGATGATTAAGATATTATAACGAATGTTTATGAAGTTAATATCATGTATATATTAACGGACTAGGATGATTGATCAATGGGATGATTATAAGCGAGAGGAAAGAGCCACTACTAGAAAGTAACCTTTGATCTTGTCATCAATATTGAAACACTTCTGTTTTCTTTTCCTCGATTGAGGATATAGAAAAAGGTTAATCGATCCCATGCTCTATAATGTGCCCACCACTATCAAATTTTTCTCCCCCTTTTCTGTGCTAGTGTTCTGTATTCGTCTTCTGTTCATATTAGCCTCTCTTATTAGTTATTACCAATGGATATCCATGGTAGTCTCTCTGTTGATTTTAGCCTCACTTACCATTATCATGTCATTAGTCATGAACGAACCGTACCTCAGAATTCATGATAATCAGAAACACACACTTATGTATCAGGTATCAGAACAACATAAAATGAACAAACAATACGAGTCTCGACATGTTAACACCTCGTCTGGTTGTGAATATCATCACAATTGATCGAGTATGTGGTTTGATTTGACGGACTCATATATAACACTTCAGTACCAATTAAAAAGGAAAAAACAATCCCGCAAGTATATGAAACATAACACCGGAAACTATAGCTAGTTCAACTTTGACCCTAAACTGAGAAAGGTTCATTTTGGTATCCAGCATGTTGGACACAATTTGAGTTCAAACTGTCATGCATACAATCCAGCAAGACTCATATTTATACGGCAGGGAGCAGATGCAGGCCGGCATTGGCATCAAGAACACAACGGTGATAATTGGCACTGTGAACCAGACCCATTATAATAGCCAAATTCAAAGCACAAAACAGACAAAACCAACCGACAGAAAATCGATAAGCTGGGTACGTACAATTTTAAGTCATCTCTCTCGAACCTGGTCTCCTTACTGATATCTCTCGAACCTGGTCTCCATACTGATCTAGGTTCGTCCCTCACATCACAACCAAAACCCCAAGTAATCTCTCATTTCATGAAACCCTAATCGGGTCGCAACATATTTATTGTTCCTAGCTAATAAACTAGGACAAAAGAGTGCCGCTATTACTTTGGCCTACCTCACCTTAAACTTAACGATGTAGAATTGCAGATGACTTACGAGAGGGGCACCGATGTTAATTCTGACGAGTATCCACCCTTTTAGTTATTACAAACTCGACGGTGTTCAAGTGTGCTACGTGTTCTGTAGCCCCCAATAAAGCTTTGTAAACAGCAGCAGAAGAAACCCTTTATCTTTTTGTTGTTCAATGTTCATCATCATTGTGTATGACAATGAGAAACCCATTCGATCTGATCCTTTCTAGCAGAGCTAGCTGGCAAAACGACGAAAGCACAGCAACGACGGTTCGCTGCAGCTGGGGCTGATATTAACACGTGGCACACACACACGTCTCCAATTTCGTGTTTATCCAACCCCTCGATCATCCTCCTGTAATATATCCTGGATATATTACTATGTTTCTGGTTCAGATACGAGATAACGAGGGCAGATAACGATGAGGGCTTTTCGTTTTTCTACCCGACCAACTTGGCTTCGATCTGGTTCTTTCTGTACGTGACAACTCGTATCGTATACTCGGTTGAATACGATGTGTGATTATTAGATTAATATGCGAGGTTTAGACGGCAGAGGTTTCATTTGTGTTTAAGGTTAAGACTACCATGGTGTTTAGTCGACATCAATTTATAAACTTTGTGGTGGCGGCTGTCTCTTTCTAATTTCTTGAAATCTAGTGGAGCTTGATCACGATATTTTCTCTCGTTGTTCTTTTCTGTTACCTATCGTTTCTTTTGTCTCTGTTTCGATCTTTTGTGACGATAATGTATGTTATGCACCAAGTTGAAGAAACTAGACAACTAGTACGTGTTTACTATAGATTAATAACCTTATTTCAAGCTCTTGTTTGTTTTTAACTCTACCGGAATCAAATTAATGTATTATTGTTGCATCTTTAACAGGCCAAGCATATTGAAAGAGAATAGCTGAACTTGAGCCAAACCGGGTTCAGTCAAGTACTTGCAGCTGGTTGAAGGTTAGGATATAATCGTTCATGTACGTGCACGAAGGATTTCTAGCCGTATACTGTTGGTGCAAAAAATTTCGAAAGAGAGATTACCCAACATAAATCACTCTCTTTTTATTCTTGAGAAGCCTTGGACGCATCCGTATTGCGATTGATCATGGGAGAAGGTACCTGCAAAACAAATACACACTCCGACGCTCAAGTCAATTTCGATTCAAGCAGGTACAATAAAAGAAATCGGTTCGATATTTATTACCGTTGTTATCCATGATTGTTCCTCTCCATTTTCCTCCCTTCCTCTCCATAAGCGTGTGAATTTATAGACATTTTATTTCTTGGTCTTCACTTCCCGTTGTAGTGGGAGTAGTGGGAGGAGCATGTTCTCCATTAACGATCATGTTTCACGTTGTTTATCATGATAGTGTTCATCTTGGGCTTTGACCATCGATCGGGCCTAATTCATTAAATGGGGGTCAAAGCCAAAATTTTATACCCCCACATATACTTATACGTATGTGGAGGGCAAAGATTACGATAATCGCATATATATATTTATGTGTTGGTTAATGGTCAGGACTTGGGAGGTCGAAGATTATGATAAATGTTCAAAGATTAGGATGAGTGTTAGTGTGCATAAGTACTTTCTAGCGTATATATGTGAAGGATTAGGAGGTTGAAGATTAGGATAGTCGTATAATGTACGGTACGTACCCGAGTGGTTTGTAGCCGTATACGTATCATTGATGGAGGCTCGAATGCATATTCAAACTGGCATTTCATACAGTGCATTATTTTGTGACAATTGATGGGACTCCAAGGGGATGTTTGGTACACAGGACTCTTTTAGACAGGCTTATTTTTTATGATAGTCTTGCACTCTCTAAGCTTGGCTTATGTTATGTTAATCCCTGACCCATGTTTGGTATTGCTTAGTACTAAAAAGGCAGAATAAACACAATAATCCTATCCCATGTTTGGGATGCACTTAGACTAATCAATTTTGAATACCACAATATTCTTTCTATTTTAACAAACTATTATCCAATAATAAGAGATTTGAAAACTTCAACATGAAGCTCCAATTCATACAACTTCAGCAACTTTTTTTTTTTGGTCTGATACTTCAGCAACCTTGAAAATTACAAAAATACATCCAAATAATGAAATACATAGAGCTGATGCCAGATAAGCAAAGTATCACGACCTTCACCTCTTGTAACCAGATTTTCCTTCATCTTCAATAGTATCTGGAGATAAGACATCACACTCCCAGTTAGACACACTACCACCAGACAATAAAAACTGATATACCCTTACGCCAAACTTTGTTCATTAGTGAAATTTGAAATTGTGGAATCTACTAACTGAAAATAAGAAATTCAGCAGCAAAGCAAGTCGGGAAGGTGAGTATGCCAACAAAACAGGAACAAGGACCAGAGAAACACAGATGCACACAGATGAACATGAACAAGAATCAAATTAAACCCATAAGACTATAATATTCTGCAGTTCAGCAAAACGCAGATGCACCTAAAGCAAACTGAACTGAACATATTAATTGAATTAGAAAGACAAGCCGTGAGGGATGCTATCAGTTGAAAGAACAGTTCTTGCATGATACTAAGATTATAGGATCTGACACCACATGAATAGGCCTAAATT
>NC_020495.1:26604761-26606623 GCF_000184155.1 Fragaria vesca subsp. vesca | reverse complement strand
AAAAAAAAAAGACAAAAAGAAGAAGACCCAGGCATGAAAATGATCGTTCTTAGCAAATCAAGCTACCCAAACCAAGAATCATTAATCAATCAATCAAATACATACAACCCACAAACAATTTTGTAGGTAATCGACCTTTTACTCAATCCCAGATCGAAAAAAAAAAGTAGAGAGGGGAGGAGGAGATCGAACCTGAAGTCGGTGAGGCGAAGCAATGAGAGGAGGAATTTCGCACCTGGAGCAGTGGTGAGACGAGGAGTGAGAGAGGCGATGAATTTCCCACTTGGAGTAAAGAGCGCTTCTCGATCGTTCTCTACCGCGAGCTTGAGTAGTCCCCCCAATTTTGGGGCCGCTCCGTAAGAAGGTGTGGAGAGGACACGGGGCTTTCATAAGCTCATTTAATTGAGTCCCTCTATCCCCCAAACGCAGGACTGGTCTTAATTTCTTACGTAATTTAGTCCAATCCCAACCAGTCCCACGCACCAAACGCCCCCAAGTCTCCAACTCTGGTGTTGTATATATTACTCGCCCGTTCTTTAATCTGTGTCTAATTTACAATATACTAATTCTGAGTTGGGGAAAATACTGTTCATTTACTGTAGCAGTGGGCCTCAGATCTTTCTTCTGCCATTTATCCCAATCAGCCCAAAACTGTTTTTGGTCCAAAACAAATGCCGACTCATTTAAATGCTCGAAATCAAAGTCAACTCTGAAATCCTTCCCTTCCTCATCTTGACTTGATGAAGTGTAAATCGACGAGAAACAAATACTCAAATCCATAACCAGAGTCAAGCCGCCTGAATTCCAAGTGTAAGAGGTACTTCCACAACCGCCTCAAGCCGTCCAATAACACATGGACTGCTATGTTCAGGAAGCAGCAAAAGACGGTGCGTCTTCTTCTTCTTCTTCAATCTTTGCTTTTGATTTATGTGGATTCGATTGATTTGATTTGATTTGATTTGATGGAGTTTTGATAGTGTGTGTGGCTGTATGGTTGCTGTAGGACTCTGCTCAAGAGTCTGTGAAGAAAAAGCGCCGCTCCACCAAGAAGACTTACTCGAGGTCCGTTGTTGGCGCAGCTCCTGAGGTTGAAGATTCAGGTTGGTCAGTTCATCTTCCACTCATTTTCGTTTTCATTTTACAGTGTGAATTTGCTAATATAATAGAGAAGAGACCATTGGATTTGATTGAATTGATTAATTGAATTTGTTAGTTGGAAAATTCCGTCTAAAAAGAGCTCATGTTTAATTCATCTACTAACAGCCTTTATAAACAATGTCTATATCTCTTATGGTAAATGAGCTCATGTTTATTCTTAATTGTATATTTGAATTTCAGTGATTTAGTTACAATCATACAAGCAATGCAGTCCCATGTTCATGCACATATGAATATGATAACTTTGTGTTTGGTCGGGGATATAAATTCAATATGCACATGTATACACACAAATAACGAATTTGAAAATTTTCAGGCAGCATTCATTGGTTTGAAACCATTTCCTGTAAAGTAATGGATATGAACTACAAGGGGTTGTATATATAAAGAATTAGATGATTTCCAAGGTAGTCTGACCTAAATTTCAATGTGCCAGACCAACTTTAAAATTGACTTCACATTTCAATTCCACGGTTTAGTCTTTGAGAATCGACTTCAATTTTTAATGCTTAATGTGTATATTTTTAGATATTGGCTGAATAGAGCAAAGGGTCTCTGATCTCATTTAAGAGAGGAAGAACAAGGAAGGGGAAGAGCAAGAAGAAGACCCATCTCCATAAAGGTTTAGGAGCAAAACCCTTGCTCCCCAAAACATGATTTCACTGCTCAAATACTGGTGGCACAAGGCATATCCACACTGCTAC
>NC_020495.1:26602612-26603417 GCF_000184155.1 Fragaria vesca subsp. vesca | reverse complement strand
GTATCTATAAACAGCTTTAGCTTTTGACTGTCATGAGTTAGAGAGCTTGCTGAATGAGTCTTCAAAGCTCTCTGCCTTAATTTTTTTTTTTTTAATGTGCCTAAAATTGTGAGCTTTATGGACTCATTGATTGAAACATTCATAAGTGTAGTTAACTTCTTTTTTTTAAATGTGTCAAACCTCTCGGCCTAAATATTTTTTAAGAGCATCAATTCTTGAGTTCATCAGGGTCAATATAGAAAGTATTGTTTTCAAGTCTGATAATTGGCCCTTTATATCAAATTTCCTATGTCCTTTTTGCTCTTAATCGATTTGCCTTCAACAAATTTCCTGTTCATTTCTTTGTTCTCTCATATTTGTTTTTTTTTTTCATTATTATCTTCACTTTTACAGCATCGGGTATTGCAGGTTTTGTTCCTCTGACATTTTCATTTGCTTTTATTGTGCAGGAAATAGAGGAGTCTGTTCTGAGTTGGAGTAATAAGATTTCGTCAAGATCGACAATGTCAGTTGCTTAGTAAAGTATTTTTTCCCCCAATTTTGACTACAAAGTTGTTTATTTGCTTCAGATTCCTCAATATCTTCGTTTTTGATTAGTTGCACGTTTGGTTTTCCTGTAGTTTTATGTTCAGGCTTGCTGATTTTCTTTGTTGCTATTAGAAGGTGTGTCTTTTTTTCAAAACCAGTTAGGATACATGGATTTAAATTGTTAAGTGTCGGTGGAAGCAATATGACTGCTACCTGGGCCCATAGACCGGCCTCTGTGGACCCCACGGGATCACACAGAAACAGTTAGCTTGACTTT
>NC_020495.1:26569854-26602061 GCF_000184155.1 Fragaria vesca subsp. vesca | reverse complement strand
CACTTTAGAGTTCGATTACATACCTACAGTCATCAACTTTCTGATATGAACTAAACCTGTATAGGAAAGCTGTCTGCTTTAGAAGATTGTAGTGTAGGAGAATGAAAAGCATTGTGGCCAACTGTCAAATAGACAAGTACATTTTGGAAATAAGAATAATGAGAATTAACTTCAATCTGCACATTCATATCTACATGATACCATGTAAGATGCATGCTACCTAGGTCTCTATCGTGCATATCATATACAAAGAAAACAAAAGCTCCATACCTAAGGTTTCCATAGCAATATGGACTTTCATAATAGTTTTCTTTGGAGCGTGTAAATGTATTTTGAGAGGTGCATGGTGCAGGCAAGAGCACTAGACCTAGGATAGCAAAAGTTACCCATGTCTGTAAACAAACCAGCAACTAAACAATGAAGTTCATTGTATTTCAATTGTTTCAATGTGTTTTTCAATCCCATAATGTTGTACTGTTGTACTGTCTAGATGATAGCCGGTGATTGACGTTATGTATTTGAACTGATTATATCTTGCCTTTGCAGATTTCAATATCATCTCATCAGAAATCAGTTGAGTTTTTAGTAGAAAGGAGAAAAGAAAAACATATAGCACCTGAGCATGTACTCAAAATTGATAAGTGTTTGGATGAATTTTTTTACTCTTGGATAATATAGCGCCTGAACAATATTTCAATTTTGTTAATGTGGTGATTCTTTCAGTGACGTTCTCCAGAGATTTTAATGTCCAGCCTCATTTTCCTCTACATGTGTGGGACTGAAAACTTTACTCTAGAGCTTTTTATTCTTTTCAGTGACTATCACAGAAGATGCCTCATAGGCTCATATGAACCAACAAATGACATATCTTAAGATTACCAAATGTAATATACATGCCAAAACAGTTTTGTGACAATGCAATACAGTGTAGCTCTTCCTTTTCAAAAGAACCCGCAGCAGAGCGCAGGCAATCTTTCTAGTTGACATCAATTTTGAATCTCTTTCTCATTCTTGTATCTAGTGGAGCCTGATCTAGGCATGTTTTGTTTATGTTACCTATCGTTGCTTTCGTCTTTGTTTGATGATATGAAAAGTTGACGAAAATTAGTGTTTTACAATGAGTAGCCTTGTTTTAAGAAAACTTGTTTGTTTTCATCTCTGTCGAAGTCAAGTAATTTTTGTTGTCTCTTTGTCAAGCTAAACTCTAAGATTCTATGTCTCTAACTTGAGTTGAGCCTAGCTAAGTCAGCTGGTTGAATCAAGTATTGGAAGCTAAAGATGTTGTGTGATCCTGTTTTCAATTGTAAGATATTGAAGCAAATATTTGTTAGTCATAAAGCCTTACGGGCCTTGGGTTTCTGCAAGCCCACTTCTTCTTTTCTGTGGTGAGCAGGAAGGAGGAAGTAGACAGAAAAAGGAAAGTATGACTAAGAGGAATGAAAACTTAATATCAGAATCCAACTCCCTGTATGCCATAGGTATCCCATAGTGGTCCGGAAAGAATATTCCGTTTCCTATTTCGACATTCTTGCTGACCAAACGGGGTTTCAGAGGTGCAGCTCCAATCGTGTCTATATATACCTCTATCATAGACATACAATGATACAACATCCGATGTAGATGAAGTTTGTGTTGGATTTTGTCATCTGCGACAATTTATTACACAAATGGTTAGAGATAGACCTAATTTTTTTTTTTTTTAGCTTTAAGGCCTTTGGCTATTTGAACAAGTTAGAGGGATTCGAAAGCTAGTACAATGGCAGTAGTGGGGGAGGTGGCGCGACGTTTGAACTGGTGGTGGTGTATGTTGCGGTTTTGGGTTTTGGCGATTGAGATGCCCTGGAGGCCAAGCAAACTAGCTAGTTGCAGACTTGCAGTACCAAGCAAACTAGTTTTTGTTCTTATTCAAGTTTTCTCAAAAGGTAGTACTGCTAGAGGGCCTTAATAAAGTTTAAGATTTATGACCTTAATCTTATGTGACATGTCATGTTACATAGATACATCATCAATTTAATAAATCATGTCTATTCATTCTTAGGTAAAAATACAATCTTAACCTTAATAATTAATAGATGCTACATACTAATATGAAATATATATATTTTCTTACCTTTTTAATATAGATGCATATATACCAAATTTAATCAATTAATTTATAATAATGACCAAATTAATAATCATACCAAATTAGGCTTTTATACCATAAATCAATTTCGTAAATTTATTAACTTTTCTTCTGTCTTTGTGAATCGAAATTTAGTTCCATTTTAATATTATATTTTTGCAGTTTAAAATTTTGATATCTATATATGCAGTTTAAAATATTTTTGCACTTTAATATTTTATTTTTGCAGTTTAAAATTAAAGTGTGAAGTTCCTTATTTGACTCACTTTTTCGTCATATTTCTACATCTCCATTGTTCAGATTATTGATACTAATGTATAGATCATTCTTACAAAATTTCATCAAGATTGATGATCGTTTGGTACTGAATTAGATCAAATTAATAAACGGACCATAAATTTGTTTAACTAGAACTATTTGTGTAAATCACGATTATGAACATCCAAACGATCATCAAATTAGATGAAACTTTGCAGAAGTGATCTATGCATTAGGTTCTACAAACTGAACTGTGGAGATGTGGAAATATGACGAAAAAATGAGTCAAATAAGGAACTTCACACTTTAATTTCAGAGCAAAGCTTCGCTCTGGATAAGGACTGTCTATATATAAGCCATATTCTGTATTGGATTTTTAAAATAAAAAAGAAAAGAAAAATCTCTATTGAATTTCTTTTGGATGATTACATATATATATATACACTTTATTTTGGACGAATTATATATATATATATGTTAAATTTTTTTCCTGGACGAAATTGTTTTTTCTTAGACAAATTATATATGTATGTATATAATTCATAATAAGAATTTGTGTTTTTGAAGAAGTATATTCTCAGAATTATATGTATTTTCACAATATATGTTATGTTCAATCTAAGCATGATAGTGATGAAAAGAAAAAGAGAAAGAAAATACTAGAAATATATATATATTAATTATAAAAGAAAGAAAAAATTGCAATCTCTTAATAAAAAAGACAAAATAATTTACAGTCATTGGATTCAGAAGGATATGATTGTATTTTTGCTTAAGAACGACATGTCATAATCTTTTTAATTGATTATGTGTCTAGGTGATCACATAGCATGTCACCTAAGATTAAGACCATATATCTTATAAAATTCTAGTATGCATATAGGCATACCATACCGACCATAACTTGTGGCTGTAATTGGTTGTAGAAGTTTGTAAAGAGACTATGCAATTATCATTTGCCCCTCATAAACCCACCCATGTGCAATTATTGGGCAAATTTTCAATTTGTATCCAATACAGATATGTACAAGATGAACCCATAAATCTTAGACCTTATTAAGAACAAAAATCCTTTTCCCTCGCTCCTAGATGTACAATTTCCAGTCTATTTCCTCACTTCACATGTAAAGCCTGACATCTAATAATTAATAGACCCACAATTTGATCAATAATTTCCTCTTAATTTCCCTCCCCCGTGCCCCAGGCTCAAAAGTCTGCATCATTATTCGAATTAATTAGGCTCCCTCTTTAATATTTTCCTCTATGTTTGGTCCAAAAACACTAAAATCTGATGCTTGCACATCAACTATATGCCAATGGAGCCAAGTCATAAAACTTAGTCAAGCTCCGGGATTTTAAAGAAATTATGAAACACGTATCAAACTCGAATCCAAGCAGAGAAGCCGGATCTATCAAACTCCCAGTTCAAAGTGGAATATATTCCAACATAAAACAATTTTGTTTTGTTTGTTTTTTGGTATAACTTGGGTCACACTTTACAGCTTCTCATATCAAAACTCCCCTGACGTCGCTGAACGATCAATTTTCTGGGTCCCTTGCAGGAAGCTACCATGCAGCTTCCTCCCCACCTAAAAAGTCTCTCTGAGCCAACGTACATTTCTTAACCCCCTCTTGAAATTTCACAGCAATTCCCTATATTCATGGTCATTTATTCTGGCTTTTACTCCTTCCCCCTATATATAACTCTTCTTGTGTGCAAGTGATTTCTTGTACCAAACACACTGTTTCACAATGGCAGCAATAGCCGATGATGTTCAGAGAAGCTCCAAATCTTCCAAATGGTTTGCTAGCAAGAGTCTCAAGCTCAGCTTCCCACGTCGTCGATCATCGTCCAAGTCCACCTCATCGCCATCAACCTCCCCCACCTCCCCTTTCCCTACCACTCCAAGACATACCAACAGGTATATCGATACGTCTCGTCTGTAATCTCAATGAATATTCCCGTATTTTCAGACTAGGTATGTGATACCCTAATTTCTCACAGGGAAGATGAGTTCAGAGAAGTGTTTCGCTATTTCGACGGAGATGGAGATGGGAAAATCTCGGCCACGGAGCTGAGGGCTTACTTTGGTTCTATAGGGGAGTACATGTCGTATGAAGAGGCTGAGGCTGTGATCAACGAGCTCGATTCCGACGGGGACAGTCTGTTAACCTTTGGGGATTTTCTTCAGCTGATGAAGAGGGAAGGCGGTGGCGACGAGGATCTGAAGAGGGCTTTTGAGATGTTTGAACTGGAGAAAGGGTTCATAACACCAAGAAGCTTGCAGAGGATGTTGCACAGACTCGGAGACACTAAGTCCTATGATGAGTGTGCGACTATGATCAAAGTTTATGATACTGATGGGAATGGGGTGCTTGATTTTAACGAGTTTCATCGAATGATGGCTTAAAGTTTGTGATCTAGTTCGAGCTTTAATTTTGCGAAAAAAGATTACCTAAGGAATCACAGAATATGTATGTAAGCGCTGGTTTTGTGGTTCTTCGATCATAATCTTTATATGGTAATCAATGGACCAAATTATGCTTGGGTTTTGCTTTGCTTTCAAGAAAGGTTCTGTTTTATTTTTCGAGTATATATGTTTTCCAAGATTGATAGATATATTGTAGTACAATTGTGGGAGAGGCATATATTCAAGGTTGAGGAGCCCCATAATGCCATCTGTGAAATGCTTAAAGATGAAGCTAGCTAAGTTAGGAGGATTTGAGGGGAAAGTAAGGAAAAGAAAGAATAAAGATAAGCTCTAGCGTGATGTAGGTTTGACTGGAAAACAACAACCTTCAGTGAGCTCGATCTATTTGTGTGACAAAAATGATGAAACTGATGAGAAGCACAGTCGGTCCGTGATGATAATCATGAACATTATAACAGAACTGTGAATCGAAGTTATTATATCTTGACGTAGAAGACATCGTTGTACCCTAGATCAGATCACACGGTCGCGCGAGTTAAAAACATTGATATTTTGGGTTCAAAAGAAGAAATAACATGAATGAATCCAGAAAAATAAAGAGTTTATATGTGAGCATAAGATGTCAAGATGAAGAAGGCTGCGTATCATAACGAGTCGATTACTGTTTGATTGCATAATCCAATTAACTAGAAAGCAAAGAAAAGAATCTAGCTAGACTATGCTCACTGAGTTTATTTGCCGAAATCGCATTATCATGCTAATTTTTTGAGTTATTTTAACGAACATCTTATTTTTGTTTCTCAACACATGACACATAAAAAATAAAACACTAAACATGCAGCTAAAATTTTTTTGGTGTGATCTTGTAATTTGGAGGCCATTAAATTCTAAAATCGAAATCTACATGTTATTTTTTGCCCCTCGATTTGCTGTTATACAACTTCAGCAATCGGGGGAATTAAGGGTTTGGTATTTCATTTTCAAAAAAACTATTGCTAATTCCTAGCTTCTTGACGTTGGCAGTTCTAATTAAGTGGAAGATGGCGATGCATGCAGCATGCAGGCTTATATTTCAGAATTTGACTTGCATCGTAGAAAGTTCAAGATATGTATAATCAAAATCAAGTTGAAGATAGAAATGATATCCTTATTTTGAACCTATCTCTTGAGTCTTGATTTTGATATTACAACTAGCTCTAACGATCGATAATTACATATATACTATTTGGTTCAATTTGCCAACTTACGAAAAGCAATATGTAAGGTTCTCAACCAGAAGTTCAACCACTTTGAGCCTCGGCAGTTGGTTTACAAAACGTGAGGCACAAACACGATTGAGGTTATCTGATCTCACGGAGTCATTGTGTGTACGTCGGCCGTGTCAATATGTTAGGCAGGTCATGCTGGAGAGTTGTTTGAGATTAAACAAGCAGACTGATGGGAACAAAGGCAGGATTAGGCTGGCCTACTTCAAATGTATATGCGAGCCTAATCATTTTCCCGAAAATTCTTCTATTCACTTGGTGAAAATTCACCAAAATGACGTGGCAGAATCACAATCACTCATTTCAGTGTGGACCATGATCTGACTAACTTCATCATCTATCGTTAACGTTTTTTTGACAACTTAGACATTTGTAAGGGGAAGGTAAAAACGAAGGGGATAAAATCCTTATGCCTTGCTTGGTTAGATCAACAGTATGGGAACCGAGCACCTCCTCCTCCTTCGGCGTCGGCTGCGTCAACATCTCCGCCAAGTCAGAGGCTGCGTGAACAACAGTTTGGTCTGGGAATCAATTTGGATATGAGTTCTGGACAGAGACGTCGATCTGGCCGGAGATCAGGACAGGACGCCGGAACTGGACGAGACAAACTCAAGACCTGCAGATCTCGATGGGACAACACCGAAACTGAAGGACAATGTCTAGAACAACGGTGATACGGTGATCAGCGGTTGGCGATGTGGGCTACCCACTTACTCAAAAACAACAGTTCGAACAAAAAACCCAAAAAGGAACAACGTATGGCCGGGAATCGAACCGTCAGTCGAGAACGAGAAACCGATTGGTGTGGGTGCACCGTCGTGGGGTGGCCGAAAACAGAGTACCGGAACGCAATAGTGAAGTCGTAGATCCGGGTCAGAAGCCCAGATGCTTCTTGAGTCTTGACGGATATGAACATCCAAGAGATCGCCTATAACCTTACGCCTATACCTAAAACCTTACCTCTGACCCCCCCTGAATTTTTACGCTCATCCATTTAATCCTAGATTCCCAGTCGTCGGAGGTTTTATTGAGACAGTGAGGATTGAGGAAAGACGAAGTGGGAGTAGATGACTAGAGGGGTTAAAAGATCTACCATGGAGAGGCAGAGGCATGAATGCGTGCCAGCTGCCTATCACTACTATATCTCACAGACTCCCACGTAATAATCTCTCCTCTTTTTTTCTTTTCTTTTTTTCTTTTTTTGAACAAGCCACTAAGTCTCAATTAAATGGATAATTAACATTTATTGTTAGGGATAACACATGATAATAAGCAATGCTTATTAAATTCTAAAAAAATTATATTATATGACTCTTGATACTTTTTAATTAATTATATGAATTTTATTATTATGTTATTAGTTTTATAGATAGAAATTTATATTACATGTCCACTAATGTGGTATAACTTATTTAATGGGTTATGTAAATTTACGTATTTATGAACCAACTATATTTAGTATATACAATTTTGAAAAGTTGGCCGTATGATGTGATAAATATAGTGAAATATGGTTAGGGTAGAAAAACTACAAATTTTCAATAATGTTTGGATCTTGATCTACACAGTCAACCTTATTTACGCTTATGTTTTCTTATAGAGAGTCTTATCCTCGCAAGGTAAACTTTCCTAAATATTTATATGGGCTGCTACATCTCATCAAAGGAAGAGTGTGTGAGCAAAAAAATTGACCAAAATAAGTCACAAAGAGGTAGATAAGAGAGTTTCCGTGTAATAAATGACGTTGGTTCAGAGTTGACCGCGTCGATCGAAACCCTATCATTATCGAAAATATGTGAATTTTTTTCTATAGACATATTTAAGTGTACTTAACACATCAGACGGTTGAATTTTCATTTTGTGAATTTTAGTCATTGGAACCGTAACATGTCTACTAATGTGGTATAACTTGTTTAGTGTGTTATATACAAGTGTACATCATTGTGAACCAACTATAACTAAAAAATAAAATTTTTAAAAATCGACGGTTAGATGTGATAAGTACAGTGAAATACGGTTACAGTAGAAAAATCATAAATTTTTGATAATATTTGGGCCCTGATCAAAACAGTCAACCTTATTTACGTTTATGTTTTCCTATGGAAGCCCGATCATCAAGAGGTAAAATCTAAATATTTTGACACTGACTGAATGAGCTCGTCCTTGTGACAGTGCAAGAATTTTCATGAAAATTTTCAATGCTCGAGCTATTTTTTTTAGATTTATTAATTTTATTTTTATAAACATTTTTCTATTTGACCGAAAAGATCGAAGTCGAAAAATTGATGAAATTTCGTAAATTTTTTACCCAAAGCATATGATATTATATACGTCTCATCCAACGGTTGGTTTGTCCTTATTCACACTTCTTAATGATGTTCCTCTTATAAAAAATACAAAATGCTTAAATTTATTAAGTTGAAAAAAAAAATTAATATTGAGTTCAATAAGCTTATTAAAACTGTGTCGTTTCACTTGATGAAAGAGAATAAGAAAAGAAACGTTGCTGTGGGGACAATTGTAGATGCACTGCACGTGCCCTATTAGTAAAAAACTCAATTTTTACTGCAGCCTTCACTTGCCTTGTTTTTCCCAAACAAATCTGTTTGCGCGTGGGCTCAACGCGACGTTAGTTAGTCGTTGGTGATCATTCACATAGTGAATGGAAGAACCTCCGTAATTTTCCAATCAAATTAGGAGAGGAATTGAACACATACAATGAGACCGGAAGAAAAGAAGTTGAACAAGCAAAACAAACTTGAGCCTATCACAGAACAAGTGGGGTTTGCAACTTAACATAGTCATGTGATTAAGCTTCGTCGAAAAATAATGTAGAAGAATGGGCCAAATTGGGATATAATCACCTTGCTCTTAAGTGAAGTTCGATTTAAACTTATGTAATACGTCTTTGTAAGTCTTTATAAGTTTGTCAATGTAATTATATCTTAAAATTTTAGATTCAAGTATGGAATAGACTCATAGAGCATCTTTGACTGTTCATGTAGCTCGATCACTTCATTTTCCTCAACAGTTATTAACTTACATAATTGTGGAAATTCTTGTATGCACGTCGTATATTTACACGACGTAATCTTCACCGTTCATGACAATTCATATGTTTGATCACTATGTTTCTATATTATTTTCTCTAATGCTAACCATCCATGTATGTATGTATGTAAAGATACACGCCGTGTACTGAATATGTTCTAACATAATTGAGCAAAAATTAGAACAAAAAAAAGAACAAAAAACAAATATAGCATACAAATACAATATCTAACCATTCATCAAATATATAACATTCCTTTACGTTGGTCATAATTCTTGCCAAATCATCGGTTTGTTTGATACAATTAGATTGTAGATGTGTCTTCGTATCAATTCGATCGAGTTATATAACAGTAATTTTTCGAAAGGTGATTAGTGATATTAAACAAAGTCGAGCCTAGCATAGAACAAAAATGATTTTGAGTTTGGAATTGGATCAAATCATCAAAATAAACGAGGCCCAAGATGGCTTGCAGGCGTGAGCGGCACGTGTGGTGTGGCCATGGTTTTAGGTATAGAAACACGTGACCTCGAAAAGCCGAACACTGACCTTCCTGACCTTCTGTGGACCCAACCTCGTACACTGCTCTGAGATTACGGGGAATAGAATAATCCCCAGCACAGTCAGCAAAGCACAAAGCGAAGTAAGAGTGAATCAAAGTTTAAGTCTTTGCGAAGAAACAGAGTGAAGGGTCTGAATCTGGAAATGGGTTTTGCTCAATTCATGGAGTTTGAAGAAGGAGGAGTTGGATCCAGTGGAGCTCTTAATAGCTTTCAATGGGGTGGAACCATCTTTGCCTTGTTAGTCACTCTCACTCACTACCCAAATTATTCGTTTTTATGTTTGTTTCATGATTTCTAGCTGGTTAAATTTAGTGCCCACCTCATGTAATTTTGTTTTACTGGCTAAATTCAGTTCAATATGTTGGGTTCTTGTTGATTTTCTAGTATTTTGTTTCTTATTAGAATGAACATGCATGGCTGAATCATGAGATTTGAACTTGTCTTCATGATCAGCTTCCTGTATGATGATTTGAATGCAGTGAAATAATTGAAATGGTAGACTGCTGCTGACTGCATAAAACACTCTGAAGCACTAGTTATTGGGTTCGACAGATTAAAATGGTACAATAAACATAGAGGAAACCCACATCTTAGAGGGCATACTAGTTTGTCTATCCAAGCTGTGAAATTCGTGTGATTTGTAGTGTGCATAACGGATTTGACTGTTGTCGCGACATGTTCAATTGATCATTGGAACTGCAACTGATGATAGTGTGTTGGTTGGCATTGCACATTGTACACTTGATCCCTTTTTCTGCAATATTGTTGTCTTCAAACTGTTATGCGTTTCACTTTGATAAATTGCATCTTTGGACCTTTAGATAGACTAGCATTTGAGTTGCTCCTAAAATTCAAATGTAGCTGTTCTGTTTTGAATACATCTCTGACTTCGGTCTTGTATTTTTGGACAGAATTTTGTTAATCCTGAATCGAGTAGGGCGCAGATCAGGCATGCAAAGTAACCTTCTTGTAATGTATTTGTTTACAAGCTTCCCGACGGTGTTGTTTAAAATTCTGAGGTGCTTGCTATATTCCTTTCAGGTTTCCTGTTTTATGTATATGACCAACATATCCACTAAACTTGCGAATCAAATTATGCAGGGGACAGTTCGGCTATTGGGTTTCATTTCTTGCTGTTTCTGCAAACCTCTTCTTTCCACAAACTTTTCCAGGTTTCTTTTATCTTTTTGTTCTCGTATTATGGTATTATGTGAATGTATTGCTGTGTTAGATTCAGTTTCTGATAATATGTACATATATGCAGTTTCTCGTTTTCTCCTATTTGTGGTTACACCTACTTGGGTGGCTAATGGACTGCGTAATAGTATTGTGGGTGGCATCTTTTGTCTAATTATTGGAGTTCTAGTTGTCATAACAGCAATTCAAGGAATTGGAGGCTTTAACGATTGTTTTAGTAACTGTCAATGCAATTGTCATTGCTTTGTGTACTGTCTTAGTATAGGATTTATCTTCTTCTTTACCATTTTGTATCTGTGCTCAGAAACTTGGTAGAAAATGGAGTTCAAATTGAAACAATCAATCATTTCGAGATGGTTTCTAATGCGTGTGCAGACTCAGAAATGTTGATGTATGTTTTTTTTTTTTTTTGGGTTACATGTTAATATATGTTATTGACCAGCAAAGAATGCATTATTGAATTTATTTCAAAGACCTATACGGTTATAATCATGCTGGGTCTGAGGCACAAAGCAGCAGATGCCTTTCCTAATCCTTGCTTAGTCTGGAGCTCCAGTAGCAGTTAAAAAACTTCTGAGTGCAAACTTTCTTTATAAATTTGTCTGTAAGCTTTACCGACAACTTTGTCTCGACACTTAAGCCTAGACAGTAGGCTGGTGGCTCGGAAAGGTTTTCATACCAAGTTTCTTTGGATCATAAGAAGCTTATAGTGGCCGAATGTTTAACCTGCTATTCTGCTAATGTTTCAGACAGTCAGACTATTGGGTTAGGGGGCATCTTATGATGTCCGGTTGTCTGGCTGGAGACTATCTATTTAGTTTAGTTACCATGTATGCGAATATTGTCGATCTTGGTGAGGCAGTCTAATTGCCAATAGGGTAAATTGCCAATAGGCCAATAGGCTAATTGCCATAAGCTGTATTGAAGGGGGTAATTGTTAGGTTAATTTTCATTGTGAAAATGATGACCATTCTTGTTCAAGTTCATCCAACCCTCCGCCGATGACGACGAGGGCGTTGTGGTGTCACCAAGAAGTTTTTATTTATTGGTTGCGTTTCAAACATTCCCATTCTTGTAAAGAAATACATCTATTATAACTTGAAGGATCGACACTGCTAAAATAAATCAAATTTTCTGACCACATTCTTTTATTTCACGAATCCATGTTGCATCAAATCAATTATTCAAATACTCACCGGAAAAAAAATCAATAAATCAAATCCCATTCTGTTCATACTTTATACGATGAACACTAATAATTGGAACCTAGCCAACCAACAAGACAAAGTCAACTAGGCATTCTTGTCCAACCCACCCTGCTTTGTTTGTATAACATAATGCCATGAATTCAACATGATTTACTTACCAGGAAGTTTCACAGCTTCCATTTCAGATTAGTCATTTTCATGAGACCCACTCAGCTTCAGAATATATTCCATGCTGATCAACCATCATTCACTCCTTCAATTCAGGCAAAATGAGTTTCCTTTCTCTCATTTCATCTATCATCATTGTCGCCAGTTTTTGTTGCATTTCTTTGATCCTTGCTCAGCAGCCTTATGAAGGACAAGCCTTTACAGATTGTTACAATCCAGATGTGTCGAAATCCGTTTTTGGATACACCTGCAATGGCTTCAACAGAAGTTGCCAGACTTACCTCACCTTCAGATCACAGCCTTCTTACAACACTGTTACTTCGATTGCTAGTATGTTGGCTTCTGACCCATCTCAGCTTGCAGAAATCAACTCGGTTTCTGAGTCCGCAACATTTGCGACAGACAAGTTGGTGCTTGTTCCAGTCACCTGTTCTTGCTCAGGTCAGTACTATCAGCTAAACACATCTCATGTTGTTGTTCATGGTGATACTTTCTTAGTTATTGGAAACAACACATTTCAAGGCCTCTCAACGTGTCAAGCTATAATGAAGCAAAACAGTAATCTCACCACAAAGAACTTGTATACTGGTACCACACTCACTATTCCTCTTAGATGTGCTTGTCCCACAAAGAACCAAACTGATTTGGGAATCAATTATCTAATGAGTTACTTAATAACACCTGGTGATTTTGTTTCAAAGATTAGCGATAGGTTTGATACAGATACAGGTAGGACTCTTGAAGCCAATGGGCTCTCAGAGGAAGCAGCCAACATTTATCCCTTCACCACACTCTTAGTTCCTTTAGAAAACCCTCCATCTAGTTCTCAAACCACACTGCCACCTTCATCATCACCACCATCAACTCCGGCTATTCCTCCAGCTTCCTCAAAGAACTCGAAGAAAATATGGGTTTATGTAGTTGCTGGGGCCATTGGAGGAGGTGGTATTGTTTTGGTGATAGCCGTCCTTATCTTCTACACATTCATCCGCAGAAGAAGTAAGAAGAAGACTGATACAGTTGTTGTATCTGAAAGCATTGAGGCGCTTGGGAAACCACTACAGAAAAGAGGGGATGAAGAATCTGAATCTCAGGATTTCTTAGAGTCTGTATCTAGTGACATAGCTCACATGGCTCTATCCCTCAAAGTATACAAATTTGAGGAACTGCAAACTGCAACCGAGAACTTCAGCTCCAGTTGTTTGATCAAAGGATCTGTTTTCCGTGGCATATTTGATGGGGATGTGGCTGCAGTCAAGCAAATGACTGGTAATGTATCCAAAGAAATCAATTTGCTAAACAAAATCAACCATTCTAATCTGATTCGTCTCTCCGGGGTTTGCTTTAATGATGGTCATTGGTATCTGATCTATGAGTATGCTGCCAATGGACCATTGAGTGATTGGATCTACTTCGAAGAAAATGATGGAAAGCTATTAAGTTGGACACAAAGAGTGCAGATTATGTTGGATGTGGCCTCAGGGCTTGATTATCTGCACAGCTTCACCACTCCTCCTCATGTCCACAAGGATATAAAGAGCAGCAACATTCTTCTTGACAGTGACTTCAGGGCCAAGATTGCGGATTTTGGTCTAGCAAGGTCAGCTGATGCCCAAGACGGTCACTTTTCTTTGACGAATCACATTGTTGGAACTCTAGGGTACATGGCTCCTGAGTACTTAGAAAATGGTCTGATCTCCACAAAGCTTGATGTCTACGCATTTGGGGCACTCATGTTGGAATTACTCACCGGAAAAGAGGTTGCGGTGCTTTATGAACAAAATATGCACTTGTCTGATACACTGTACTCTTTGCTAAACAATGAAGATGGTGGACAGAGTTTGAGGCAGTTCATGGATCCTGCTTTGCAAGAGAATTATCCTCAAGAGCTTGCTATTTTTGTGATCAGGTTGATTGATAGTTGCTTGAAGAAAAACCCAGGATCTCGGCCGATCATGAATGAGATGGTGCAGTTTCTCTCAAGGACCATGAGCAATTCTCTGACTTGGGAATTGTCAAGCAACAACTCAGGCTACCAAGGTTCAGTGGGAGTTCTTGATGGTACAGAAACCGGATAAGAACTCATTCGACTTGGTAAAATTTCGGCTACTACGATTCTTTTGACCTCATGGTCGAGTTTAGTTTTGTATTATACCACTCTTTTTAGGCCATCGGAACTGTGTCTATCACTTGCTACTAGAAAAAAAGTGACAAATAGGGAAGAGATACACTTGCCAATATTTCACATTTGGAATAATGCATCAACTACATGGATTATGAATTACTTGTATGCATATTTGTAAATTGTGAACAAAAAGAGACGATTATTGTTATCTGATACCATCTAAATCTTAGTTTGAAGATAAATGTCTTACTTTTGGTTTAACTATCCAAAGACCAAATAACAGTTTGTGAAAATTTTATTACAAACTTTGTATCAGAAAATCCAATTTTGGTGTAATGTTTTTGAAAAGCAAAGATGCAAATATACAGAAGACACTCTTTAGCGAATAACAAGTGTAGCAAGTCACTTGATATACCCTTTCCTTAACAGCATGGTAACTGGTAAGCGTCTAAGTCTGTAAGAGAGGAGAACTCTATGCTATGAAGGTGAATGGATTTTAGAGATGGAAAATTCCTAGAACATTTCATTTTTGAAATCCAGTTTGATGATGATGATTTACTATGAAAAATAGTCTAACTCCTTCTGTCCTAAACCATCCCATTCCAAAATGCTTACGAATTTTTATCCTACATGACTGCTTTGTGTGATGAAAGAACTTTTAGCTTCACGATCATGAAGATAGAGGTCTAATTAGACACACCGGAGCTATATGATTCATCGACCATACTAAAATCGTATATTTCAAAGGAATAAACAAAAATATTGGTGACAGATTGGAAGCGGATGACATCTTCAAGTCTCTTGCAAAAAGAGGTCCTCATTAGATAACAGATTGGTTGATATACATGGACCTTCCGATCCATATATAAATGTACATTTAGTCAACATATATATATACAGTTGCATATGACCAAGATGCAGTATTTAGCCTTGGTTGAAGAAAAAGGCAACGAGAGAAGTTAGATGACCAAGAGATGGAACTGTAGCTCGATCAAATGCGCAAGAAACAGAAATAGATGGATTATCCGTCTATGCATGGGTGGACTTAATCTCAACAAGAGTGTGCTATATATGAAATAATTACTCAATCTCAACAAGAGTGTGCTATGAAATAATGCAAGTGTTTAATCTCCATGAAAACTTACATTCCTTCGTTGCATCTTGGTTGAGACTTTGAAGAGTGCTAGAACCCTAGTCGGAAACTCAATAACGGCCGGTCATGACAAAATTGTTGAAACATCTGCTACAATTTCTGAACTATACACAAAAGATGATAAATTGTAACACCTCGTAACAATACTTAACGATATCATGAATATTGTATTGATGAAGCAGACAGTCAAGGGCATTCAAACTCTTAAGGAATTGAAGCAAGAAACGTGTGAGCATACCTCCAATCCCATTCAAGAATAGACAATGAATAGAGACAGCCACCAACAAAACCAAAGGAATAGAACGCAACCGTTGAGATTCCGGTTCCACCAACCACGCACAGCGCCAGAATGCCAGATAGAACGCAAACCAGAAGAAGTCGGAGGGCAAAAGCCGCGCCACCCATGATAAGGGGGCGCCAACGAACAAAGCCGATTTGGTTTACGAAACGAAAAGTCCAACCAGGAAACCCTGGGGAATTTTACAATCTTATATATATTTTCTTTCATATAATTTTAAATTGTCTTTTTTTTTTATAATTATTTTATTATTTTTATTTTTTATAATATATCAACCAAACAAAAGACGTAGGAATTGAATTTCAGTTTCCAAAGAAAACTAGAATTATTGATCCCGACGTCCTTCTTGCCTTAGGGTTTTCTTCCTACTACTAAAGGGGTACGTCCTTCTGCATTCCTCTCTCTTTTCTTTGGGCGGTGTATATATACGAGTGTGACAAATCTATTAGGCCTCTCTGTTCTAGCTAGCATCACAATTGATTTGGGTATGGAGAATTTATCTGAAGATCTGTGGTTTGAGATACTCGGTAGGATATCCTCAGAGAAGGATTTAGTGCCATGCATGAGTGTGTCCAGGTTATGGCACCGAATAGCATCGGGTCTTTGGGTGAAGAAATTTTGGGCGCAGTCGTCCCCTCCTTTGGGTCTTTTTTACTGCACCGTCGCCAACTCCACCACATTGGGTAATCTGCACTATTATCATCGCATGAATTATATCTCTTTATATAATTATTGTGTGTCGGAAGATAACCTGGAAAGGACCCGCCTTTTCAGACTACAAAATTTTTGTCACGACATAGTATCTTATAGGATGAGGAAGGGGCATTGGCAGATTTTTGATCGAGATTTGTATGATGCCGATCATGATGATGATGAGGACGAAGAAGACGATGTTTTGGATTCAGAATATCACACATTGATCAATCAAAGAGAGACTCAACAACTAAAAGAAAGAAATACTGATCGTGATCAGTACTTAAACGGTTGTAATGGGTTACTTCTATTGTTGAAATCAGCAACTCGTCAGTTTTATGTTTGCAATCCCATCACACGACAACAAGTCGCAATACCTAAAGCTTGTGTGCACAAAAACCAGGATTGTCAGCATTTTTGTGCTGCTTTGGCTTTTGACCCTTCTGAATCTCCTCATCACTACCGAGTTGTAAGAATTGATTATTCTCAGGAATTGGCTTCCACAGCCTTCCTCGACATATTTTCATCCGAATATGGTCACTGGATTCGACATAGGTTGCATTTTGATGATTCGAGTCTCACTAAGGGGTTCAAAGGCTGCAAGTTGTGCAGGCAACTGTTTTACTTGCAAGGAAAGTTATATAGCTTAACCATGTCGTGGAAGCTCCTTTGCATCGACCTCAAGACCATTGAAGCTTGTACCCTTGAACTTCCTGTCCCGGAGACCGATAGAAGCGGAGCCATGGGATGTCTTGGGGTGTCAAGAGACATTCTTTGCTATATGAAGCTTATGCATGATAAATCATCAAGTGCTCCGCTTCACAATTTGGTAGTTTGGTCTTTTGAAAATAAGGAGTGGATTCCTAGATATAGTGTACGTTGTCAGTTGTTGAGAGCCGAAATAAGGAAGGATCTAGGCTATGACTGCGATGACACCATGGAACCCTATGCAATAAGTCCAAGTTCGGATCTCTTATTCTTTGGCACTCCCACCTTGATTTGTTGTATCAACCTTAAAAGTTAAAAGTTAAAATTCGTTTGTGTAACGAGCTCTAAATTAGACACACCTGCTTGTTTCTTGACATTACGGGCTTGCTTCGTACCTTTCCAGACTCGGTTGCATAAGAGGAACCACGTCTTCAATCCATTGTAAGCACACACTATATATTTCCTTCTCTGTTAGTTAAAACTTAAAATGTAAGACAGGAAAGCTTGTTAAAGTTTTGTTTTATTTTTTGTTTGGTGTTTTTCTTGTATATATGTTATTATGCAATCACACTCTGACTTCCCTTGTCATGTTTTTCCTATTAAACAGAGAAGTGGGAGCAATGAGTTCTAAGGGCACAGACATTTTGAGTGTGGAAGCATCAAATGGCAAACAAGAATATGGTGAATCAGTTAAAGTAATTGATGTCGAGTTATATGATACAGATACTTTGCAAAAAGTCTCATTGGTTTATCCCAGTGAAATCATGGGAATGCATTTAGAGCTTGAGCAAATGAGAAGGGAACGCTACACATATAGTGATAGTGATGATGATGATGATGATGGTGATGATGATGATGATGATGATGATGATGATGATGAACATGAACATGAATATGAACATGTTGTAGATGAGCTTGAAGGTCTTGTAGGGAGTATGATGAAAAAGAGGAAAATAAGTAGGTGATGTTGATGTGCGAATTTGTGATTTGCGGTTTTCCTTGCATTATATGGATTTATGTATTTTGTTTCCGGCTATTGAAACTAAATACAAAGGGTTTATTTATTTTTATTTTTTCAAAAATAAAATAGTATTGATAATTAAAGGCTAAAATGGCTGAATACATTGACTCGAGGGATCGCGATAGGTACATTACATTAGTAATTTTGCTCACTTATTATAAGCATTAGCAGATGATATAAAACTAGACACAAACAAGATACTAGAAAAACATACAAAATCGGAATGCTCTATTGCTATCTCGAGCTCCAACCACACTAACACTCATTAAACTTTGTTTTTGCCTTTTGGTCAGGGCTTAGAGAGTGTTAGGGTAAAGCACACTCAAAATGTATTCTCTTAAAACTTTGGATTCCTGTCTCAATGCTTTGTTTATGGAGCCAATGGGGCGGCCCTTTTCTTCTTTGCATCGATAGAGATACTGGCTTAGTAATCAACTTATCATCTGGACCACACTAGGACGAAAGCGGATGTTAGCAGGAGATTTTTTCCCTGACATGGACGAAGTGACAATCGGACTAGAAATTGGAGGAGACCGATTTTCTTGTCACCTTTGAATCGGTTTATTATTATATTCTACTTGAAGTATGTAACATTTATTCAAAACTATATCAAGCTAGCAAAATCTGATACAGCTACCATGCTATCCTTGTTGTGCTACATGGAAGCTTCAACTTCCTTTTCCTCATCCACTTGATAGTTGATACTGCTCCTGCTTGGTCAAATCTCTGTTCTCAATTTTATGGTCGGAAAAGATTCTAATTTGGTATTGGACCGAAATAAAAACGAGGCCCAAAATGGGTCCACTGTGAAGTAAATCGGAACCCTTTCGCTTTTCACCGTAAAGTGTTAAACATGGCTTGCAGCTGTGACCACCACGTTTGCTGTGGTCAACCTCGTACATTGTTCAAAGACACGAGGACTCAGCAAAGTGTAAATCTTTGCGGAGAAACAGAGTGAAGGGTCTGGAAATGGGTTTAAATCTGGAAATGGGTTTCGCGTAGTTCATTGTGTCTGAAGATCCGCTGGAGCTCTAAATGGGGTGTGACCATCATTTTATCTGTCATGCATTCTCATTTTATCCTTTCACATTTCCTGTTTTATATATAGGACCAACAAATCCACTAAACTTGCAAATCAAATTATGCAGGGGACAGTTCGATCGGCTATTGGGTTTCATTTCTTGCTGTTTCTGCGAACCTCTTCTTTCCACAAACTTTTCCAGGTTTATTTTATCTTTTTGTTCTCATTTTATTGTATTATGTGAAAGTATTGCTGTGTTAGACTTTCGGTTTCTGATGGTATGTACATATATGCAGTTTCTCGTTTTCTCCTATTTGTGGTTATACCTACTTGGGTGGCTAATGGACTGCGTAATAGTATTGTGGGTGGCATCTTTTGTCTAATTATTGGAGCTCTAGTTGTCATAACAGCGAATCAAGGAATTGGAGGGTTTAGCAAATGTCTCTATTAATTGTCATTGCTTTGTGTACTGTCTTAGTATTTATCTTCTTGTTTACCATTTGTATCTGTGCTCAGAGACTTTGTAGAAAACGAAGTTCAAATGCGTGCGCAGACTCAGAAATGTTAATATATGTTACTTACCAGCAAGAAATGCATAATTTCAAAGACTTGTACAGTTATAATCATGCTGGGTCAGAGCCTCAGAGGCTCAAAGCAGCAGCTGCCTTTCCTATTCCTTGGCTCCTTGCTTAGTCTGGAACTCCAGTAACAGTTAATAAACTTCTAAGCGCAAACTTTCTTTGTGAATTCATCGGTAAGCTTTACCGACAACTTTGTCTCGACACTAAGCCTAGACAGTAGGCTAGTGGCTCGGAAACGTCCTCATACCAAGTTCCTTTGGATCATAAGAAGCTTAATGTCCGAATGTTAAACCTGCTAATGTTTCAGACAGACTATCCGGTTAGGGTGCATCTTATGATGTCCAATTGTCTCGCTGGAGACTATCTATTTAGTTACCGTGCGACTATTGTCGATCTTGGTGAAGCACTCTAATTGCCAGTAGGCTAATAAGCTGTATTGAAGGGAGTGATTGTAAGGTTAATTTCCCTTTGTGAAACTGATGACCAAACGTGTTCTAGTTCAGCCAACCCTTTGCCAATGACGACGAGGTGTTATGGTGTCACCAAGAAGTTCTTATTTATTGGTTGCCTTGTAAAGAAATACATCTATTGTAGCTTGAAGGATCAACACTGCTAAAAAGAATCAAATTTTCTGATCGCATTCTTTAATTTCACGAAGAACCAAACTGACTTGGGAATCAAGTATCTGATGAGTTACTTGGTAACAACTGGTGATTTACTTGGTAACAACCGACTTACCATTCTAACAGTAAGATGAAAACATACAGAAGACACTAGCGAATAACAGTAAGTGTAGCAAGTCACTTGATATTTCCTTAACAGCATGGTAAGTTTGTAAGAAAGGAGCTATAAGTATTCAAATCAGATGAATAACGAACAATTAAACAATTGAGAATGTTGTGCTAATGATGTTGTGCTAAAGTACGAATTTCATGGATCCTGCTTTGCAAAAGAATTATCCAAACTAATCACATTAACCGGTATGTAAATGAAAAGTTTCTAGAATTAGTAACTCACGCAGTAAGCTCCTGGCCTCCCCCATGAAATCCAGTACTCCAGAAGATTCCAGCAGGTTTGCCGGCAAGTGCTTGTGTTTCCCATATTTCATGAGTGGAATCAAAGAAGGCCTTGCATTTAGCTGACATCACACCAAAACGCAAAGAGAAAACCATCGGCTTCCAAAAGTTGTCTGGCCTTATCTCTGGCACATCATCTGCCTTGGGAAGGGCCTTCATCATTAGCTTGCTATTTTTTGTAATCAAGTTGATAGTTGCTATTCATCAAAGCTCTCCACCTTTCTTCACTTTATTTATGGCTGCTCTTATGTCCTTCTTCAAACTTTTTATCTCTTCAACAAGTTCTGAAGAGGCAGGTCTTTTGTCTGGATCATCTTCTGTCATTTTTTTGAGATGGCTAGTCAAGTTCTTGAAGCTTCTCGGGAACATTCCTTGTCTTGCACTTTGACACGGCACTAGGATCTACCAATTCCACAATCATAAGACCCAACTTATAGATGTCTTCCTTTTGATCCTGAGGAGTACCTTCAGAAGCTATTGCAAAAGACATTATATGAGCCAACAAGATCAACAGAGAAGCAAACAACTCTATAAATTATCTATAATGTATTCTATAATTATATTATTCTATTATTACCTCTTCCAAAATCACATATTTTTGAAATTCCTTTAGAAATCAAGATGTTGTCTTTACTGAGGTCTCCATGACTGAATCCAAAGGAATGGATGTGCTCAAGTCCTTCCACAACTCCTTCTATGATGTTGGAAGTCTGCCTTGCTGTCAATGTCCTCCAAGTGTCAACAAGACTGCTGCAGGAAGAAAGAAAAAAAGAATTAGTTTGAAATATAAAAGTGAAAGAAGATATATACATATTTGCTCTAATTACATTTTCATTTATACCTATCACAGGCTTCCAGTTTTAGGTATAGACATGGTCTTTTCTTTTCATAAGTGAGACCATCTTCTTCTGCTTTTTCGCCCCATATCTGGTTCTCTATCCAACAGCCATAATATTTCACAATATTAGGGTGGTCAAGCTTTGACCAGATGCTTGCCTCACTACATAAAAACAAATAACCATTTTATATAAATTATTAACCACCAAACAAGAGTATCAGATGCAAAAATAACAATATTGTATTGACTTAGTTACCTTATGGCAGATTCATAGCAGTCATGTGTTGAACCTAAATCAACTTTCTTAATGGCACAGCATTTGCCATCTAACTTGTTTTTACACTTAGCCACAACCCCATATGTTCCGGTACCTAGAAAAGAATAGAGTGCTTAATTATGTTATAACAACTATTTTACAAGGGAAATGATGAGTTTATAAAACAAAGTAAAAGAGTTAAGATTCAATTACCAAGTAACTCAAGCTCCTTATAATTGGACAAATACCAACAAGGTGTCTGCAACAAAAAAACTAAGTATTAACACAAGGTGTCTGCAACAAAAAAAACCTAAGTATTAACACATTGTTGTCTTAAACCAGAGTTACCTTATCAATACTTGACACTAGGCTGGAGAAGATTTTCCTCCCAGTTAATGGACAGAAGATCTCTCTAATCACATCAAAACCATCTAAGCCACCACAACATACACAATTTATAAGTAACAAGGCCAAACATTGAATCAGTAATTTGGAGAACAAATTATATGAGATGCCTAGCCAAAGCACACTGCACACCTAGTTCTAGACCGATCAAACACAGATGTGTAAACACTGTAAGTTCAAAACATTATCACCTCATTTCAGAAGCCAAACATCAATCAGAGGCTTAATAAGATGCAGCCAATTCAATTTTAGGCTTAATCGCACTAAAGTTACACCAAAAACCTCATAATTTAACACAGGTATATCCACAAACAATATAGATTTCAGTAATTTGAAGCAAAATTCAAATCGAGCCTTAAAACCACACCATGAACACTGAGCTAACTAAAGCTGCGGAAGTATCATAAAATGAATATGAGTTCGAAATGAAACTTAATTAAGCAATTAAACTAAGATTCATCAAACTTATGAGAAGCCTGACCAAAGCACACCTAGTTCTAGACCGATCCAACACTGATGTGTAAAGACTGTAGGTTCAAAACATCAATCCGAGGCTTAATCAAATGCAGCCAGTACAATCTAGGCTTAATCAAAAGCATCGGTTTCAAATCGAAGCTTAATCGCACTAAAGTTACACAAAAAACCTCTTAATTTAACACATGTATGTCCACAAACAGTACGGATTTCGGTAATTTGAAGCCAATTCAAATCAAGCCTTAAAACCTCACCATGAACACTGAGATAAATATAGCTGCAAAAGCTCATAAAATGACTATAACTTCGAAATGAAACACAATCTAGCAATTATAACCGTGATTCATCAAACATTCAAACTTAGGAGTCGATCGATCTACAAGTTTTAGCTAAGAACAGAGCAACGAAATGCAGCAAAAATGAAAAAAAAAAATCGAAAGGAAACACAATTCAAGTAAAATTTGAGATAAATCGAACTTATGGAGCTAGATCTTGACCGAAGGTGTCGATTGTTCTACAAGTTTTAAGAAAAGAACAGAGCAAGCAAATCAAGCAAAAATGAATAATGAAGTCCAGGAAGAGCACCTGGAGCTCCTTCAGGATCAACTTGAGACATCTCTGCTTCAATTACTCAAACGAGCTTCTGATCAAAGAGAACCTGAGTTCGAATCAGAGAGAAAGAGGGAAACAAGGTCCAGAGTTGGTTCGGCTTTAGATTTGAAAACGTGGAGGGAAGCTTATAAAAGTCCCAGACACAAAGGGGCCTCAATACGACGTAGTTTTGCTTTTTCAAATTTGGTTCTTGAAGTACCAGAAATACCCCTGTCAACTAACTTTACCGAACCAAACCCGGGCCTCATTGAGGCTATTTTGGTCCCTATGTGTCTTCTTTTCCTCGCAAGAACCTTCACAACCCCATAATTAACATCAATGGCGCCAACCCCATTAGCCTCCATCTGATTCATAATCTTAATAGCCTCAATCAGCTTCTTCTTCATCTTCTTCCCCCATTAGCCTCCAAACACAACATAAGCCTCCAAACACAACCACCCAAAATCGTAGTAAACTCACCACACTGGGCAGAAATCCCATCGACTGGTGCATTTTGTCGAGCACCTCGTGTGCAGTCTCCACACCATTTGTGTTGCCCAACTAAGCACTAATCCGTACTAGTGATTCTGCACCAAAACGTTCAGAAATGTCTTCAGAGACCTCACGGATCGCCGGACGCCGAATTGTGGAATGGGTGATGAATGTCATGAACGCGAGTTCAGGGTGTGAAACGACGCCTTCCTTCCGGAGTAGACAAATGAAGAGGTGCTTGTGCGTATGATATATACTATCAGAATTTCCAAAAATTAAATACTTGAGCTCTTCACTTAGATCTTTCACACTGGTCGGCTCCATCGTTTTAAAGAGAAGTGAAAGCGGCACTCTTGCATAGAGCTGTCTCTTGTCTTAGAGTTTCTTTCTTGCAAGCAGGAAACGGTTCTCATGTGTGTTATACACATTACACATTTACACAGTTAGTTGTGCTACATTTGCCTCAACATGACAATACGTATATATAGTTACTTTAACATGACAATATGATGACTTTGATAATAATGCCCTTAACAAATTAAGTCACTCAACTACATCGATCACTACACATTACCAGAAGAAAGGCTTTAGCCGACGAAAATAAAAAAACCAGGCCGATGACTTTTTTTTTCGTCAGCTAATTTAAAATTTTCGTCGGCTATGGTCAACTTTAGTCGGCTATGGTCAGCTAATTTTTTTTCGTCGGCTATAGTCTGTGAACTTTAGCCGACGAAATTTTTAAAAGTTTAGCCGACGAAATTTTTAAACTTTAGCCGACGAAATTTTAAAAAGTTGAGCCGACGAAAAATATAATTTCGTCGGCTAAAGTGCTTTATATTTGCAGATCTGGACAACAACTCATCTGGGAAAAAAAAACTATACGTAGAACCTTCAAACGCAAAAAAGTCGTGAAATAAGATATGACCATAATGGTGAAATACGTCTACGGTTGAAAAATCACGGTATTCCGGTAAAGTCTCGGTGCCTATAGTTGCGGTCAATGCAATTTACTCTTATTATTCACTATGCTGCAGATTTGGCATTTGGTGTCTGATTGACTATTGTGATACCTTTTCGGAAGCGTAACGGCGCTACGAGTCAAACTCATTGCTATTGCCATGATGTATAGGCCTTTTTGGCCATCCGAGTCCGTTTAGGGCTTCAAAATGCAGTTTTCTTATTTTTGATTAGAGTTGACTGTTTGGATCGAGCCCTTAATGTTACTCTAGTTGAATTTTTTACCATAGACATCTTTCGTCATAATGATCATATCTGATGGTCCAATTTTGGTTTGTGAATTTTAGTCATCGGAATCACGTGTCTACTATTTACCGTTATTATTCCCTATGGGGGAGCCCTATCATCAGAAGGTAAATGTCTCAAAATTTTTATATGAGCAGTTGCGTCTCATCTACGTGAGAGTTTTTTGTGTGGAAGGTTTGACCAAAATACGTAATATAGAGGGAGATATGAGCGTTTTCGTGTGATAAGTGACGATGGATTATGGTTGACCGTTTCGATCGAGCCCTTAACGTTGTCGGATCCAGTTGAATTTTTTACCATAGACATCTTTCGTCATAATGATCATATCTGATGGTCGAATTTTGGTTTGTGAATTTTAGTCATCGGAATCACAACATGGCTACTAATGTTGTATAACTTGTTTAGTAGGTTATACAACTTTGTGAACCAACTCTACATAGGAAGCAAAATTATCAAAAATCTCGTGAAATAAGATGTGTTCAGAATGGTGAAATACGGCTATGGTTCAAAAATCACGTAAATCGGGTAAAGTCTCGGTGCCGATAGTAGCGGTCAACCCTATTTACCGTTATTATTCCCTATGGGGAGCCATATCGTCGGAAGGTAAATGTCTCAAAATTTTTATATAGGCGGTTGCGTCTCATCTACGTGAGATTTTTTCGTGTGGAAGGTTTGACCAAACTACATAATATAGGGGGAGATATGAGTGTTTTTATGAATTTATAGACTTTAGCCGATGAGATATTAAAAAAGTCGTCGGCTAAGGTAAAAAAATTTCAAAATTTTTTGGGCGGTAAACCAAAGTTGGAGGAAAATTTTCAAAGGACTTTAGCCGACGAAAATATATGAAAAGTCGTCGGCTAAAGTCGAAAAATTTTCAAAATTTTCAACCAAATTTTTTTGGCGGTCAACCAAAATTTTCAAAAGAGTTTAGCCGACGAAAATAAAGAATTTCTTCGGCTAAAGTTCTTTATATAGGCGAAGATGGATGGTAAGAAGTCTATTATCTGCCACATTTTCTTCTCGGCCTAGCTTCGCCGTTAAGCCACCGGAGACCGCCACAGTTGTCCCAAAAGCTTCGCCATCGTCTCTACTTCATTGCTGGATAGGTGGTGCATCGAGTGGTGCCGCCGTGAGGGATAAATCGAGCTCTAAAACTCCGCCGGTTCGGATTCGGTGTCGATCGAATTTCTCCTTCCTTAGGCCACCATTTGGTGAGTTCTATATATGGATAAGTTGAGTTTGATTAGTACTACATTCCCCTAGAATTTGGTAGCTCGATTCGGTGTGTGTGAAGAGAATCGAAGATTTGAAGTTTTTAGGGTTTAAAATTGGGGATTTTTATATTTTGAGTCGATTGACCTGTTTAGGCTTAGAATTGAGCTTCGACTTCTTCTAGAAAGTTGTTCGAAATGTTGAGAGGAGGATTCTGTCAAATTTTGGTCGTGATTGGAGGTGGCCGAAAGTTTCTGCTAGTTTTTTTTACAAAACTCAGCAACTTTAGCCGACGATATTAATACTATATTCGTCGGCTATAGTTATTTTTAATTTTTTATAAGGTTTAGCCGACGAATTATGCCATAATTCGTCGGCTATAGTTATTTTTTAATTTTTTTTATAAGGTTTAGCCGACGAAATATACTATATTTCGTCGGCTATAGTTATTTTTTTAAATTTTTTATAAGGTTTAGCCGACGAAATATACTAAAGTTCGTCGGCTATAGTTATTTTTTAATTATTTATTACACACTTAGCCGACGAATATCTTAATTGTTTCGTCGGCTAAAGTCTGGGAAAAAAACCGACGACATGTTTTTCGTCGGCTAACTGTGGGACTATAGCTGACGAAAAAAAAAATTTCGTCGGCTAAAGTCATCGCCGACGACCTTTTCCCGACGAAATCTTAGCCGACGAATGACATTTCCCAACGTTCATCCCATCAATAACTCACATAACTGAGCAAAAATTAGAACAAAAAGAAGAGATAGCATACCAAACAAATTTGAGATACCGAATCATTCGATCATCAAATAAATTGAAGTTTCGTTATGTTGATTTTAATTGTTTGCCAACTTATCGGTTTAATTGATAAAAGTAGATCTTAGATGTGTTCTTTTGTTTTAAATGTGTATCAGTTTGATTGAGTTATACGTACGATAGTAATTTTTCGAAAGATGAATAATGATCTTGAATTATTAGCGGAAAATACAACACAATCTATGGCATCTTCTAGCAGCATCACAGACCTTGGAGCCCCAAAGCTGTGTTTCTTTGCTTTCTTAGTACCTAATTAAGTTAGAAACCTATAGCTTCTATGGGCGGACTTCCTCCACCTTATGCTTGTTCTTGGAACCCATTGGACTTACGTTTCTTTGCCGAGGAAACTCTTAGCAGCTCATCTTGATGTGGAAGGCTCAACTACGGTGCTCAAGAGGCTGCACCCAAGGATCGAGCATAGTGCGAATTTGGCTTCTATATCCTTAATTAGGTAGAGATATAAATGTACGTAGCCAGTAAAAATTGTACAATTCCGAAGCCGTGAATGAAAAGAGAATTAAACTTGGATCAAGTAAAATCTCGTAACAAGTAGAGAATGTCCCTTCTTCTTCTTTATAATAGTCGCGACTTGTCTAACTCAATTCATGCAGACCATCTGATCCTCAACGATTAAGCCAACTATTAAACTATCATTCTTGATCATTTGATCAGCATTAATTCTATCTTTTAAAGCAATAAAATCTATTTGTTTTATTGCGTTATTGGATCGAGTTTGTTATCCAATTTGCTACAAATGTCGTCCCCTTTTCTAATTGCAGCGCATTTGTAACAGTATTCAACTTCATTTTCTTAACATGCATGTAGAAAATTAGAAACTAATAATGCGTGTGCAGACTCAGAAATGTTAATATCTGCTATTGACCAGCAAATAATGCATATTTTTACGACGTATATATTCGGTTATACTCATGCTCGATCGGTCAGAGGCTCAAAGCCTTTAGAAAAATGTCTATCCTATCCTTGCTTAGTCTGGAGCTCCACTTCTGAGCTCAGATCGACTTTCTGTTTTAATGGAAAAATTTGTCTGCAGACAGTAACCAACAATTTTGCTTCGACACTTGCCCAGAGTGTAGACTAGTGGCTTGGGAAAGGTTCTCGTAAGAAGCTTATGCTGTTCGGATGTTAGACCTGCTTATGTTTTCAGCTAGCTATCTGGTTAATTAGGGTGCATCTTATTATGTCCAATTGTCTGGCGGGTGAGTGGGAGACTATCTATCTAGTTACCATGCATGGGATATTGTCAATCTTGGTGAGGCACTGTAATTGCCAATAGGCTAATAAAAGCTATATTGCAGGGCGTGAAAAAAGAAGAAGAAAAGAATGTAATTGTTAGGTTAATTTTCATTGTGAAATTGATGTCATTCTTGTTCAAGTTCAACCAACCCTTGATGACAGGGGCGTTATGGTGTCTCCAAGAAGTTCTTATTTATTGATTTTCAAACAAACCCATCCTTACAAAGTAATATATCAATTGTAACTTGAAGAATCAACACTGCTAAAAAAATCAAAGTTTCTGATCACATATATACTTTTATTTCACAAATCCATATGATGTACGTACCAAATCATTTCAAGCAAAATGAGTTTCCTCTCTCTCATTTCATCTATCGTTAATGTCGCCATGCCAGTTTTTGTTGCATTTCTTTGATCCTTGCTCAGCAGCTTAATTAAGGACAAGCCTTCACGTACAGAATGTTACAATCCAGACGTGAAGAATTCCTTTTTCGGATACACCTGCAATGGCTTCAACAGAAGTTGCCAAACTTATCTCACCTTCAGATCACAGCCTCCTTACAACACTGCTTCTTCGATCGCTAATATCTTG
Source organism: Fragaria vesca subsp. vesca (assembly GCF_000184155.1). NCBI lineage: Eukaryota > Viridiplantae > Streptophyta > Magnoliopsida > Rosales > Rosaceae > Fragaria > Fragaria vesca. Next base: position 26,572,915 of record NC_020495.1, on the reverse strand, counting down.
GCTTCTGACCCATCTCAGCTTGCAGAAATCAACTCGCTTACTGAGTTCGCAACATTTGCAACAAAAAAATTCTTGTCCTAGACTCCCAGTCACCTGTTCTTGAATATTAATACCTCATAACAATAGTTAACGATGTCATCAATATTGTAATGATGAAGCAGACAGTCAAGGGCATTCAATCTCTTTATGAATTGAAGCAAGAAAACCGGACCGGGAAACTCTCAAACTGCGACCGATCGTGTGAGCACACCTCCAATCCTATCAAGCTTAGACACAACGTACAAAGACTGTGACCAACAAAACCAAAGCAATATATAGGGAAAGCCTCGAACCTAAACCAAAGCAATGACAGTATGACACCAATATATAGAAACCCAATTTTAATAATCTAGAATCTTATATATGTTCTTTTATATAATTTTAAATTGTATTTTTGTAAATATGTAGGGTACCTAAGAAAACCCTAAAATATGAAGGCTGTGGTACAAGAACATTTCTCTAGCTTGTTCGAGCATTTGGATACAAAAAAGTTGTAGTTGCATCGCATGTTATATAATTTTCTTCATATATGGATGTTCTTCAGCTAAAAATTAAAGAGGTTAAATTAATCAGGTGTCCTCGTAGCCAGCCAGTACGTATTTCTAGCTTCATGAAAATATATAGTTACCTCCCACAGTCTCACTCTTGAAGGTCATAAAACTTTTCTGCGTTCCATTTCTTGATAGCAAGTGCCAACATTTGAAGGGTTATAGAGTCTTCTCATCCGCTCAACCCTTGGAAACCTTTCTAAAGCTTCCCTCACCAAGTAATCCGTTCTTCCGAAAATTCCTAGTATATAGCAGTCTTTAGCTCTCTGTAACTGAAAACTCTCGAGTTGGATAATGTCTCGGAAATATGGCCCTCAGGCTGTGCCTCCCAAAATGGCCTGAGCTTTCGCTCATGCTTTGAGACAATGTTCTTGCTCTCCTTTCTCCACCTTCCTAAGCATCGGTACAGCATCTCTAGGCATAATCATGTATATATGTGACTTTGATATTAAGAGGAAAGGAAAGAAAGTACGTACGTAAGATGCTCGAAACTGCAAGAATGTTAAGTCCTATATACTGAAAACTTTGAACAAGCGAAAGAAAGCACATTATAAAGCTTTAAAACCCTTTTGACTTAATGGAAAATGTCCATTGTCATTGGAATGAGTAATGAAGGGGTAAAATTAGTACTAAACGGGAGTTTTCTCTTAACTTAACCATTACGTTTTGGGTTGGATCAGGTAAATGCCAATATAATAGTTTGAAAAGAAAGTTCCCTGAAACTATTATTAACCCCCAAAAGGAAATATGAAAGTACGTGAATTAGGGTTTCTCACTTTTCTATAGGGCTGCATGTTTGGTTCGGATCCAAGTCAAACCGATCCAATCCGAATTAACCGGTTCGGATCGGATCCTAATTATGAAAAATGCACTTCTTAACAAGGAGTAAAATTTCGGGTATCGAGGGAATTTCGACAGTCCAAAAAATAGATATTTCGATGGAAATATCAGAAAGTATCGATATAGTTAAAGTTTCGGAAAAAATGATTGAAAAATAGTTACATTATTAATACATTTACATGTAGCAACTTAACATATATACAGCTTTGTTGAGGTGGTTGGGGGGGTTCCACTGTCTTCTAGGTGATCTGGGTTCGAATCCCCTCACCACTGTCTTCTAGGTGATCAAATCGATTTTACACTCCTTGCTCGGATCCTGAAAAAAAATAATGCATACATCCAAGTAACATTAATATTGTATTTTTTTATAGAAAAAATAACTTTATTGATAACAGAAACATTAATATTGTACTTAATTTGGTATGTAGTAATACTGAGCGAGTCACATTTAACATTAATATTGTCGATTGTACTAGTGTGTACAAATGTATGTTCATGTCTTGTAAACCTTATTTTTTGCTTCTGTTTTAAATCACTCAATCGCACATCTTGCTTCTAGTAAATTCAGTAACTCAATCACCAGTCTAATAATGGTTTGTCTCTGTACTTTTGTAGGTCTTAGAATCATTCAATGTCTTTGCTTTCATTGAAAAATGTCTCAAATTTTAGGTTTTACCGAACAAAAAACCGAGATCCGAACCGGTTTTTTCAGATCCGGATCCGTTTGGATTAGGTATTTAAAAATGCAAATGAAAATGATCTGATCCGAACGCAGCCCTATTTTTCTACGTGCATGTCTGACTCCTGCTGGGCTATGCTATCTTTGTTTTTCTTTATGACTACTCCAAGTCCACGCACTAACTCATCAACAAGTATAAGAAAGGGGTGGATCGGAGAAAAAGATAATCAGTGTATGACAGTTTCCGGGAAACTTAATTTCCTGCAATGGTAAGTAAATTAAGTAACAAAACCGTAGCACCTACGACATTCAAAGGTCCTTTTGTGAAACTAATTCAAACATGTACAATCCAACTATATATAATGCTTCTGAACAAGATCAACAAAGAAAGACCAGCCTGCATATAGAAATTGGTACTAGCTAATTCATGTTGACTAGCTCAATGATGGGGCATATGTACATAGCAGCTCGGAGTTGTGTACATGATCATTTGGAAAATGTATCGTAGTTTGAATTTTGAAGTATAGTTTTGTATACAAGATGGAGATCGACAATACATACTGCAATGTTGCAATGTAACTGTGAAGATTAATCTAGCATCTATCACAACCATTGTAGAAACCTCGCTCTTTCTGAGAATCACCTAACATGATCTGATGTGAAAGGCAGTAAATCGATAGCTGCATGATTTAATGTCTGACTCTATAAATTTAATTTGAGGGTTAATGAAATTCATATACAAGTTCGTGGACCCTTAACTATATGAGAAAATTACATAGTAGCACATGACCAAATTTAAAAACACAAAAAACCCACTTTCATTAATTTTTATATAGTTTAAGACATGAGCCCAAGCCCAAAACTAAGATCATCTGATCCAAATTTTAGCTATCAAATGACCATAATATCCTCCATCCCTAATTTTCCTCTCTCTCTTCCCCTCTCCGACTTTTTT
>NC_020495.1:26567848-26569674 GCF_000184155.1 Fragaria vesca subsp. vesca | reverse complement strand
TCNCTCTCTTCNCTCTCTCTCTCTCTCTCTCTCTCTCTCTCTCTCTCTCTCTCTCTCTCTCTCTCTCTCTCTCTCTCCCCTTACCATCATCGCTACCCCTCCTCCTCCTCAGACTCCACTGCCTCACCGCTGCTCCTCCTCCTCCCTAGTCGCTCTTTGGCGTTGATTGGGGTTGGGTCCCCGTCGACTACACCCTCCCCGTCTCCGGCGACAAGAACTCTAAGGACAACTTCGATGCGCTGATGAAGACAAAGAGCGACAGAGCTAGTGCTGACGAAGACAAAGAGCGACGGAGCTAGCGCATCTGCTCGTGGAGTCGGAATCGAGTTCAAGATCCGCATCGGGAAGGATCGGGACATGGAGGAGATGCTGTGCTCGGAGGTGGAGCGGCTAGGGCCCAGTTCTGTCATTATGGGAAGCTGAGGGTTCAGTGCCGTCGTCGCCTTCAAGAGGATCGTCATCGTCACCTTCAAGAGGAGCGTCATCGCCGCCTTCAAGAGGAACCTCAAGCTACATGGCAGTAGCAGTACATTAACTTGGTCAAGTCTTTACTTTGAATTTGAAGGTAATGTGATCTGGTCGTCATATTCATAGGCTAGCACCTTGTCATGATCCGGTCAAGTCTTTAGTTTGAATTTGAAGGTGATTTGATCTTCAATTTGTATGAGATGTTCATGAATTTGATCTTTAGTTGGTATGAGATGCTTGATGATCTAATTATGTCTCTCATTCGTCTCATTCAGTAGCAGTGATATAAATGATCGAGGTTGATTGGTTTGGGTTTGGATTGATTAGTAGGTGATTTCATATATGAATGAGATTTGTTTTGAGGACATGAATAAGATCTGTTGATGTGAATGAGGTCTGTTTATTTGGTTAAACCATTGCTGTTGTATGTAGATGCAGTTTTAGAGTTCATCTGTAGTGATACATACATACTAGTAGCGCTATCATAAGTGGGCAGTAGCAGCGCGCTCTGATGAGTAGCAGAAGTAAGCAGTAGCAGAGTGAGATGAGTAGCAAACATAGGCAGTAACAGACAGATTGGTAGTAGAAGTCGGCATTAGCAATTAGATTCGCGGTAGCAGTAGCCATTTCGTCGTTAGTAGCAGAAAATTTCAAATAGCGACAATAGTAGCTCTATGAAGGTCTCATATTGCAACAGTAGCAACTTCGTTTGATTTCAGAGAATTGCTTGAAAAAAAAAAATTGCAATAACACCTTTTTATCGGGTGCTACTGTGCTACTTGGCAGTAGCACCCAATGTGCTACTGCACCTAATGTGCTACTATGCTACTCGGTAGTGTGCTACTATGCTACTCGTTGACAGTAGCAGTTGATATGTAGTGAATGGTACTTTGGTAAAATTGTAGTGACAGATGATATGTGGATATTAGTTTGTCATAATTTTTTAATATTTGTCCTTAAATATGTAAAAAATTAACGACAACGTTCTAGGATATTCTCTATGTGTGCCTTGGCCTTATGCCAATAGGATATGTAGTTAGACTAGATCTATGTATTCATATCCTTACCATATTAGTATTGTGTAATTCCCTATATAAAGGGCTCCTATCAATGAATAAGATGATTCTCTTGCTATCTCTTTGTCTCTACCATTAATCCTTCATCACGTTATCATGCACTTTGTTCTAACCCTAGAGCCAATAGCCCACCATTTTTTTCCAAACCCTAAAAACCAAAACCCTAAAATCGGGCAGCCTTGTTTTTCCCGATTTCCGACCAAAAATTCCGACTGCCCTCCGCCGGAATTTTATATCCCCAGAAAGCTCTTTCCGTCACGGATCCAACGCCGCCGGCCTCAC
>NC_020495.1:26566002-26566999 GCF_000184155.1 Fragaria vesca subsp. vesca | reverse complement strand
CCTTTAGAAAGGTATGTTTTGAAACCTTAAACTCTTCCAAGTTCAATAACTCGGGGAGGATAAAATCCTTTCCTCCCTTCTCCATCTCCATTCTATGCTTGGGATTTTGTGTGTGCAGGTACCAAAAATCCCGGAATTTTATTCGCGGGTCAAGAGTATGTTGGATCACTCTTGTTTCTTTGTCCGGGTTGTGTTTGATCAACCCCGACCTTTCACCGGATTGTGTTTGATCAATCCGAGGCCTTTTTCTGAATTGTGTTTGATCAATTCGCGGCTTTTCCGGATTGTGTATGATCAATCCGAAGGACAAACCATTAAAAACATCGTTTGTGGCCTCTATCGAGTCTCATAACAGCTTGGTTTTGTATGCAAGAGCAATGTAACATTCTGCTCTTTTGAGTTTTGACGTACTAGATGCCTAAGGCGGATCTTCGCTTGGTATCTGTGGAACCTTTCATTGGAAAGAATTAAACCATATGTTTTGACCCCCAGGCTAACAAGCCTAGATGCCGAGATTTCACATCTCATGCGCTCAAAGTTTTTGAAGCGCCACATCGACAAAAGCCTTCAATGGCAACCTGTGCAAAAAGTAATAACCACAAAGTACTGTGGAATGCACTCATGGAGCATTTCTCGAAACGTTCATATAACTCTACTTGTTGAGTTATTAGTCAAGTGGATTGCTTACCACCTTAATTGACTACATATTGTCGATGATCTTTTGTGGCATCATGATCCATAATCTTTAGCGGATTCGATCATCATCAAGTTCTCTAGGTCCTCCAAGTTGGTGTGGAATTACCAACAAGACTTGATTTGATCATACAAACGAGAATTAGTATATACGCTAATGTGATAAACTTATTTGGATTATCCCTAATGTGGGGACAACAATATGGGTCATGGCAACGGCAGAAAACGTCGTGCCGATGTCTAGAAAAGAGGGGGAGGTGTTGCCGGCTCTAATAGCGACACTCCCGGTCTAGACACTATTTTG
>NC_020495.1:26551034-26560565 GCF_000184155.1 Fragaria vesca subsp. vesca | reverse complement strand
AAAGGAGGGTAGGAGCAGCTTCTCCTTTTCCCCACGAAAACACCTTCTACTTTTTTAAAAAGTGGCTTTTGTACGAGTTACCAAACACCAAAAACGATTGTGCTTATAAGCACAGGAGCTTATAAGCCCCCCCAAACGCAGCCTTAATCAGTTCTTACTTCCTCTTAATCTGAATCCCAAAATCTCCAATCCCTCAATTCTCACAGTCATGCCCACCACCTGGTCGACGTATTGGCATGCATTTCTTCCGTTCCTTAAACCTCCTCAAAACCCTTGCCCACCGCCAAACCCGCCGCTATTCCCGTGACCCATTTCCCAACAAGCTCTCCCACTAGTCCGCTACCTCCATCCGTCTCAAGCTCCGCACCAACACCCCAAACTCCCTCACTCCTTGGTCAGGCCGGGCGGGGAGCTTAACTACCTTATTAAAGCTGTCAATGCCGGGAGATTTCGCAACGTTAGGCTGAGTTTCATGAACATTATGAGTTGGCAAGCTGCTGTTGGGGACCTGGAGGCAGTTCTTCGGATGTGGGAGGAGTATACAAGTGTGGAGAAGCGAGGGTTTATGCGGAGTTGGGGAAGGACTGTGAGGCGGTGCGGGTTTTTTATAGGATGGTTGAGGAAGGGGCAGGACTTATACGGTTATGATTGAGCATATGGTGAAATGTGGGAAGTTGGAGGCTGCGATGGAGGTGTTGAGGGTGTTGCCTTTTATGAGGCAGTATCAGGTTTTGGTGGAGGCGTGCGTTGGAGGGAAGCAGTTTGAAGAGGTTAAGGCTTTACTTGAGGAAATGCGGGTTGATGGAATGTTGCCTGGCCGAGCTATGCGTTTGTCGTTGGAGAAAATCCGAGAGGCGGGGCTTGTTGAGGAGAGTTTTTGAGGGAAATGTTGCCAAATGAGGCAATCAGGAGTATAGGGTATTGTGATGATTGCAGTGATGATGATGATGAGGATAGGGATGAGGATGATGATGAATTGATGATGATGATGGTGATCGTGCTGGGAAGGGTAAAGAGGGTAGTGGGGTTCTTTTGAAACCTTGGTTAGACCCGAGATCACTGGCAAATGCATTACAAAGTTGGAGCCTAGAATGGTTGGTTATGTGAGGCTTTGAGCGATTTGCTTTGGGGTTCTCATAAGTCAGAGGTGACCATGCATCTTGGGAATTGGGAATTTTATCTGATCTGGGATTCATCAGATTTTTAAATCTGTTTCAGGTAAAATTTCTGAGAGACTTGATGTTGCTGTTCTTCCTCTATTGCTTTTTGTTTATTTGATTTTCATCTCTTGGTTGTTGGAATGCTCCACTTGCTTTAACTCTTGTGCTATTAGTGTGATGTCGGTGGTGAAGTGTGTTCTGATATGAATATGTGGTTGATGATATTTAATTCATTTGCTGTTTAGATTGGATTATGATTGTCCTGTGATATTGGAATTTTGGTTAAGGTGGAAGCTTTTTGGGCTTATATGCATCTGGGGTGGGTGATACACTGATAGGTTCACGTATCTGTTGCTTTTGGTTTTTGAGTGAGTATAGGTAAACTGATTTGTTCAAATTTGATTGAGCTTATAGGCTGCCACTGATTGAAAATCAGCAGGTTATTGAATCATGAGTTTAAGTTTGCAGGAGGATTTTGTGGTTTCTCCTCTGTTCTGTAATTGAGTTTCCTAAAATGTCACATGTGTAGTTAACTAAAAATTCTGTATGTCTCCAGTTTTTGCACCTTCTCTTTCTGACTAGTTCATTTACTCATCTTTTCTTCACTTTCTCAATGAATTCGGGAATGTGTGCCATGATGAAAACTTCATGATTGAATTCCTCTATGTGACAAATCTCACTTTATCTGGTTCGTGCTTTGTGAATGTCATTGTGTTAATATTGCGACAAAACTTAAGTTTTAGTTTCCCTTCTTCACTTAACTGAAAATTACTGTTGCTCGTACTGTTTTTCATCTTTATTAATTGATTTCTCAGTCTTTAGTGGACCTGCTATTCATTAATTTTTTCTCCTTGATCTCTGTATGAATTCTTCAATGATTCTAATGTAGTCCTGTTATAGAGTTATAGTTTGTGTGATTAAACATGCGAATCAGTCACTCAACATCTTTCCTATGTTCTGTATCTGCTAGCTATTTGCAGTTACTTTGCCTAAATGACATACTTCCTTTTTTTCTTTAGTAAAAGGAAATAGTTTTGGCAGCCCTGGCAAGTAAGAGTTCTTGTATGGGTTGGCTGACTAAGATCCTAAAAGGTTCCGGTCATAAAGGGCCCTATCATGGTAAATATGGACATGAAAGAACATGGGATGAGCCTCGAAATTCAGTGGTAATTAATGTTTTTCTATAAAGTTATTTTTTTTCTTTCTTTTTTCTTACAATTTGCATTTAATTACATGGGGAGCTAGCTTTTTTCTAGAGTAGGTAGGTTGAAACCCAACCATCACAGAAGTTAATAGCTTAAAATAGCTCTGCAATTAAATTCATGCAGACTGATTATGCTAGCAGTACTGTATCTGTATTGTGCTAAGTCTGTTTTTGAATTGCAGGAAGAAGACATACATTGTGCTATAGCATTGTCCCTTTCGGAACTAGATCAGGAAGGAAAAAGTGTAGCCGGTAAGTTTCACCAGTGTAGGAAAGATAATTGCTATACACAAGATAATTCTGCAAAATTTATTCAAGTGTGCTAATACTTGTAGAAGATCATAATGAATTGTGACATTTTCTTTTAAGCTTAGGATGCAAGTTATGTATAACTCTACGGGGCATCATAATCGATACATTTTCAGTGTAGCACTGTGTTTTACAACTTACATAATAATTTCTTTTCATATTTAATTCTAGAGGAATCTCAATCAGAGGATGAAGAACAGCCTGCTAAAGTGGAATCAGATGATGATGAATCACCTGCCAAAGTCGAATCAGAGGATGATGAATCACCTGCCAAAGTTGAATCAGAGGATGATGAGCCAGCTGCTAAAGTTGAATCAGACCATGATGAACCAGCTGCCAAAATTTCATATAAGGAAGATGATCAAAGTGCTAAAGGTCAACTGGAGGAAGATGAACAACTTGCAATGGCTATTCAGGAAAGTTTGAATGTGGATTCTCCTCCTTGACATGACACTGGCAGTAATTTTCAACCATATCCATTCTCCAATCCAGCTGGGAACAGGTAAATGTGATTTTTTTTGTCTATCTCTTGCGCCAAGTCTAGTAAACTAACTACTGTAATATGCCAAATCCTGTTATCTGGGACTATTGCATAAAACAAAGTCTCTTGAGGGTTAAACTTGAATTTCATGTAATAGAGAACTGTTTTCAAAGATAACAATGAAACCTTACAAGGTTGTTGAAAAATGGTTGTAGCAGGATATGTGCTGGCTGTAAACGTGGGATTGGCCATGGCGATACTTGAGTTGTGTTGGTGCTGTTTGGCATCCAGATTGTTTTTGTTGCCATGCTTGCAATCTTCCAATTACTGATTATGAGGTTCAAATCTAAATCCTGTTCGGTAAGCCTTTTCTTTGGAATTGGCATTCAGAATTCTCGAATTGCTAGCTCATTTAGTAGTACATCCTAGAAACTTTGAAAGTTTAGTCTTCTTTAAGTTTTGCTTCTGTTACAGTTTTCTATGTCTAGGAATCATCCTTACCACAAATCCTGCTACAAGGAGAAGCATCATCCAAGATGTGATGTTTGCAAGAGTTTTTTAAGTCTCTCATCAGATCTTTAGTTAAATGGCATTTATGTTTTGGTAATTTGATATGTTTGTGTTTAGTTGATGAGGAAAGATAAAATTAATGAGTGTTCTTAACTTTTGTCAGTTTGTGTTTTTTTGTTTTTTGTTTTTAAAATAAAAGCATAGGAATTCCTGGAGCTTTTTTATTTAATTTTGTTTTGTTTATGATAAGAAACTCCTGGAGCTGGTAATGAGCCCTATTTAGCTCCTCCTGTCCTCCAAGTTTGAAGTGGATGTTTGGGAGAGTTTGCACTATATTGGTTGATTGCTTAGAGTTGACATGTTCCCATCTGATAAGTCAAGCATGAGAGTGAATCTGTAATATGGAATTCAAGACTTGATCAATAGTTCTTTGTTTACCGTTTCTTTTCTTCTGATGTGAAAATTTCAAACCAAGCTTATAGTTTTTTCTTTTCCTACTAGTTTGGTGAGGTGGTCTCAAAGATAGGACTTCTTTACTGTCCTTGTTGATGTTTGTGTGTGGCTTTTTCTGTCTATCAGCCGGACTTGTTTATTTTTTATTTTTGAACAATAAAGATCCATGTGCTTTATAAGCTTTATAATTCAGTTTATTTTTCTTTCATACAGACTCGTTCAACTGTTATCGAAACTCTTTGTTTTCTGTTTTGAAACTGTTTTGTATTTTTTCTGTTTCTGCACAGATCCCAACAAACTCAGCTGGTCTTATTGAGTATAGGGCACATCCTTTCTGGGTACAAAAGTACTGCCCCTCTCATGAGCGTGATAGGACTCCACGGTGCTGTAGCTGTGAAAGAATGGAGGTGAGTCAATGAAAATATGATCTCTCTACATTTGCCTGCATAATTCCTGCAGAGAATTGAAAAGGATATACGAGTACGGCAATCACTAGCTGGCTAGCCGCAGGTCCTTTTTGTTGATTTTCCAAGATGCATCTGAAGCTCTCAAATTTAAATTATTCTTGGTAATTAAAGATATGACTCCCAATCTTGCAGCCAAAGGACACAAAATACTTGTTACTTGATGATGGTCGAAAGCGCTGTTCGGAGTGTCTGGACTCAGCAATTATGGATACTCACAAATGCCAACCCCTTTACCTTGAAATACAAGAATTTTACGAAGGTTTAAATATGAAAGTGGAACAGCAAGTTCCAATGCTCTTGGTAGAGAGACAAGCACTAAACGAGGCCATGGAGGGAGAAAAAAATGTAACGCCGATGCTTTAAAATTTTCTCTTTTGGAAATCAATTGCCTTTTCATTTCTTCCATCTAATGTTTGTTTGAAATTTCATCACTGTGAGCAGGGTCATCTTCACTTGCTTGAGACTAGAGGACTCTGCTTATCAGAAGAACAGACTGTTACCACTGTAGGGATTTCTTCCTCCTTAAATGTAACTGCAAAGTGTCATTTCTATTTATTTAACTATCAGTTCATTGAATAAGAGCTTTCCCTATTTATCTGTGTCATAGATTTTAAGGAGGCTGAAGATTGGAGCAGGCTACCGCCTGATAGACATGATAACTGAGCCTTATAGACTGGTTTGTCGCTGTGAAGTGATAGCAATTCTCGTGTTGTATGGTCTTCCTGTCCTAGGTAATATCGCTCTCATTTCTTCTTTGTTCTGATTCCAGGTCTAATTCGTATTAACAATTATATGTAACATAAACCTCCCATAAACACAGGTTATTGACAAGGTCTATTCTTGTTCATGAGATGATGCATGCATGGCTACGCCTCAAAGTTGTTTGTCTGCCCTTCACTCAAGTGTTTTATTTATCATGTTGAGAGCATTTTGTTTTGACCAATTGAGTATACTGAATGGTTGCTTGTCAGGTTATCCAAATTTGAGCCCAGAGGTTGAAGAAGGTCTCTGCCAAGTGCTGGCACATGTGTGGCTTGACGCAGAGACGTATTCTGCTCCTGGTAGTGATGTTGGAACATCATCTGCGTCCTCCTCTTCCTCCTCAGCGTCCTCTTCTACTTCAGGATCATCTAAGAAAGGTAAACGTTCCGACTTTGAGAAGAAACTAGGTGACTTTTTTAAACACCAAATCGAGTCAGATTCATCCACAGCTTATGGTATTATTGTTATCTAATAAACATAGAGGAAACTCACATCTTAGAGGGCATACTAGTTTGTCTATCCAAGCTGTGAAATTCGTGTGATTTGTTGTGTGCATAACGGATTTGACTGTTGTCGCGACATGTTCAATTGATCATTGGAACTGCAACTGATGATGATAGTGTGTTGGTTGGCATTGCACATTGTACACTTGATCCCTTTTTCTACACTATTGTTGTCTTCAAACTGTTATACTTTTCACTTTGATAAATTGCATCTTTGGACCTTTACATAGACTAGCATTTGAGTTGCTCCTAAAATTCAAATGTAGCTGTTCTGTTTTGAATACATCTCTGACTTCGGTCTTGTATTTTTGGACAGAATTTTGTTAATCCTGAATCGAGTAGGGCGCAGATCAGGCATGCAAAGTTACCTTCTTGTAATGTATTTGTTTACAAGCTTCCCGACGGTGTTTGTTAAAATTCTGAGGTGCTTACTATATTCCTTTCAGGTTTCCTGTTTTATGTATATGACCAACATATCCACTAAACTTGCGAATCAAATTATGCAGGGGACAGTTCGGCTATTGGGTTTCATTTCTTGCTGTTTCTACAAACCTCTTCTTTCCACAAACTTATCCAGGTTTCTTTTATCTTTTTGTTCTCATATTATGGTATTATGTGAATGTATTGCTGTGTTAGATTCAGTTTCTGATAATATGTACATAAATGCAGTTTCTCGTTTTCTCCTATTTGTGGTTACACCTACTTGGGTGGCTAATGGACTGCGTAATAGTATTGTGGGTGGCATCTGTTGTCTAATTATTGGAATTTTAGTTGTCATAACAGCAAAGGAATTGGAGGTTTTAGTGATTGTTTTAGTAACTGTCAATGCAATTGTCATTGCTTTGTGTACTGTCTTAGTATAGGATTTATCTTCTTCTTTACCATTTTGTATCTGTGCTCAGAAACTTGGTAGAAAATGGAGTTCAAATTAAAACAATCAATCATTTTGAGATGGTTTCTAATGCGTGTGCAGACTCAGAAATGTTAATATATGTTTTTTTTTTTGGTTACATGTTAATATATGTTATTGACCAGCAAATAATGCATTATTGAATTTATTTCAAAGACCTATTCGCTTATAATCATGCTGGGTCAGAGGCTCAAAGCTGCAGCTGCCTCTCCTAATCCTTGCTTAGTCTGGAGCTCCAGTAGCAGTTAAAAAACTTCTGAGTGCAAACTTTCTTTATAAATTCGTCTGTAAGCTTTACCGACAACTTTGTCTCGACACTTAAGCCTAGACAGTAGGCTGGTGGCTCGGAAAGGTTCTCATACCAAGTTTATTTGGATCATAAGAAGCTTATAGTATCCGAATGTTTAACCTGCTATTCTGCTAATGTTTCAGACAGTCAGACTATCGGGTTAGCGGGCATCTTATGATGTCCAGTTGTCTGGCTGGAGACTATCTTGTCAAGCAACAACTCAGGCTACCAAGGTTCAGTGGGAGTTCTTGATGGTACAGAAACTGGATAAGATCTCATTCGACTCGGTAAAATTTCGGCTACTACAATTCTTTTCAACTGGTGACAAATGACAAATGATCAAGTTTATTTTTGTATTATACCACTCGTTTTAGGCCATCGGAACTGTCGAAAAAAAAAGTTGACAAATAGGGAAGAGGACTTGCCAATAGCCAATTTCACATTTGGAATAGTGCATCAACTACATGGATTATGAATTACTTGTATGCATATTTATAAATTTGATTAAAATGGTTCTTTAAATGTACGTTTAACTTTTGGTTTAACTATCTAGAATCTAAATAACAGTTTTTCAAAATTATATTACAAACTTTGTATCAGAAAATTCAAATTTTGGTGTAATGTTTTTAAATGGCAAAGATGAAAATATACAGAAGACACTTGATATATCCTTTCCTTTCCTTAGCAAGTCGCAAGCTAAAATTAATTCCTTCTGTCCTAAACCATCCCATTCCAAATCGCTTACAAATTTTTATCCTACACTGCTTTGTGTGATGAAATAACTTTTAGCTTCTTGATCATGAAAATAGAGGTCTAATTAAACACACCGGAAGTCCGGAACTATATGATTCATCCACCATACTGAAATCGTGTATTTAAAAGGGATAAACAAAATTATATTGGAGATGCTTCAAGTCTATTGTAAAGAGAGGCTCATTAGGTAACTGATTGGTTACTATACTAAACATGCACCTTCCATATATGTACATTTAGTCAACATACAGTTGCATATGACCAAGATGTGGTTTTCAGCCTTGGTTGAAGAACAAGGCAACGAGAGAAGCTAGATGACCACGAGATGGAATTGTAGCTTGATCACATGAGCAAGAAACAAAAGTAGATGGATTATCCGTCTCTGGGTGAACTAACTCAATCTCAGCAAGTGTGCTATGAAATAATGAAAACTCTATATGAAAACTTACATTCCTTCATTGCATCTTGGTTGAGACTTTGAAGAGCGCTAAACATGAAAGTTATGCCATCCGGCTATTCAATCATCAAGGATGTGCGCATGTTGAACCCTAGTTAGAAACTCGATCAAATAACGGTCATGACAAAACTGTTGAAACTTAGAGATTATAAGAGCATCTCCAACAACATTGATAAATTGAAAAAAAAATTAGAGATTTGTGTTGTAAATAGTTATTACTTAGTGGGCATTCTTGTAATTAGCCGACTAGGGTTGTTATTGTAATTTACATCATGGTCTCATCTCTATATAAGAGATGGTTCCCTACTCTATAACACATTCATATTCTCTCATTCTCTTGGTTGTTTCTCTCCTTTTTCAATCTTGTAGTTTGTGTTTTACAACACGTTATCAACACGAATAGTTCTAACGCTAAGGTAGTTTTTATGCAGCATGGAAGAGAGACCGTTGATCAATCGATGGAAGAATCATTCAACATGGTTCAAAATTTCAATCACAAACAAGCTCTCGGATCAGATTAGAAGTTTAGTCCACCAATATTCTCGGTTCTGACACATAAGATGAATACTCATTGATTCGCTTTGCATTGAGTAAAGTTTTCTAAACTCTATTATAATTCATGTTTCTTTTAAACCTTGATTACATGAAAAACCATCCTGAAGCATGAACCATATGTTGTTTATGTTTCGATTTTATGATTTCATGCTTATTAACTTTGATTGCATATTGAAAAATCCGTCTACAATGCATGAGTACCAAATATATTGTATTAGTCTATTTGGTTAATACATATGAACATGAAATGTCATATAAGTTTTCTTATGTTATGAGAATTGGAAAAGGAAAATATAGCACCAAAAAAGGAAATCACTACGGAGGCCAGTAGCCACCGAAATCAACCTTCGCAACTGCCTAGTAGTGCAGACAAGGACGCACATGAATCAGCAAAAAGTATAGTTTTTCATGATATCCAAACTCAAGATCATGCATGCATTCCGGAAGTAGTGCTTGTAACCATTAAAGTTTTACTATTAATTTGGTCAATGATAGCAGACGTTACATATATTCCATATTCATTATGCCTGAAGCATTTAGTGATAAGAAGGAATTAATATTGCTCTTAATAAGGTTTAACTAAAATCCGTTAGTAAATGTTACGTTAATGGTATAACGACATTTCAGTGCTAATTATGTTACTTAATTGTAGCTTAATATGTATATTTTGTCAGTTACAAATTTGATTTGTGTCAAATTCAATATGTCATTTAAGGAC
>NC_020495.1:26542043-26551014 GCF_000184155.1 Fragaria vesca subsp. vesca | reverse complement strand
AAAGTATGTAGAGGCTAGGTTTATTTATTTCACTTTAATTTCAGTCAATTCCTTTGGTCCAGCAGAATCAAACAAAAGGAAAATAATCTAATGACACTGAATTTTCGTACCTAGTCATTATGTATGTCTATAGGACTCTCCAAATATTTTCTCATAATGGCTATTGTTAATATATTCATCATATTTAATGTGTAGTTAATTGCCAGAAGCATTTACCGATAGTTACGTGACATATTCACTATGTTAAATTAGTAGCGTGGAATTAATATCATCAATTGTTACATGATTATAACTTGAAAATACATGTACTACTAGTAGTTCAGAAATGAACCGGTAGTTCAGACATGAACCCGTAGTTCATGTATAAATCGATCTTCTAGTTTCGATAATAATCCCCTTAAGAAACTTGAAGTTTCATTCCAAATTCATTAGACATGATAAAATCGGTAGCTTTATCATGTTAATTGTTAGTCTCCAGAAGAAACAATTTGAACTAGACATCTTCCTTGCATGAAGCAAAAGAATATTAAAATGGAAGGGCTTGTTGCCTTAGAATCTAAATAAAAATTGATATGAGTTATCAATATTAAGGAATCGAGCGTTCTCGTCTGGCTGACGAGGTCAAAATACCTTTACGTTTCAAAAGAACGTTATCGAAAGGTAAGTTCATTGAATCAATGCTTAAAACATTGAAACCACTAGAAAAAATGGTGTAATATCTTTGCATAACCTTCGAATGTGCGGCCAAAAGCGTACATTGACTATATTCAAATTTATTAGCTAGAAGCTAAATGATTCGAGCAAATACTAGCTATAGTATTGGTGTTTGATGCACCCGGGAAAAACATATGATGCACCGTATCCTCAACTCAATTATCACACGGGCATCCCCTTCAGAATAAGGGTCTTGTCTTTGATGACATATTATGTTAAGCTGCTCGTTAAGAATGCTGAATACTAGACCATCATATGCAAAGACTAGAATATACACTATCTATTTATGCATAGAATGCAAGGGAAAATACGTGGACCTATCCAACCACCATACGAACCAGTTAAATATTAATGGTTTTGGTTGATGCATCGACAAAAGTGATCAAATGTCACATCACTGTCCACAAGAAAATGCTGCGTTTGCTAAACTCTCACCCATGAAATTTAGGGTACATCACTCGGATTATCTTATAAAGTCTATAAGGCTTGATAATGCCGGAGAGTTTACATCGATGTCTTATGATGATTATTGCATATCCCTTAGGATCTGTTGAACATATAGTTTTCTATGTTCACACCCAAGATGGTCTCGCATGTAGAACCTTGGTAATGCGCACCAAGCTTCTAGTGTTTGCGTCAGGCTATGCAATCTTGCATGCAGCCTTGTCGGTCCGGTTAAGGCCCACTGCTACCCATCTTACTTTGTGTTACAGTTGGTGAATGGGTGCGAACCTGGTGTTTTGCACTTACACAGATTTGGGTGTGCAGTTCCCGTGCCAATTGTGCCGCCACAACGTACAAAATCAGGTCCTCAACAAAGGATGGGCATATATGTCGATTATGAACCCTATCCATTATCTGCTCCTTAGAGCCCTTGACAGGAGATCTCTATACCGCTAGATTTGTGGTCGTCACTTTGATGAGACAGTTTTCCCGCCGTTAGGGGGAGATAAGAATGTGAGCGTTCCTGATAAACGACGTGTAAAATGTCTCATCTTGATCCCCAAACCGCACCTGTGAAATTGAAGTGCGAAGAATTCTACTTCTAGTTGAAGTGCAAAAGAATCCTAGATCTATGTAGTGTAGCCCATAATATGCTACACACTTCACTAGATTTAGTTAAAGTGACGAGATCATATATATCTGCTGCAAACCTACAAGGATAAATGTCCCCGTAGAACGTATCGTTCTAGTTGGATGAGGTACGGCCATGGCGGCTAACCAGTCATAGTCCCTGCCCAGAAGCGAGGTAGACCATTAGGTTCGAACGATTCTTATCCCTAGAAGAGGGTAAACTTGGCAAAAATGAATCTTCTTGCCATCGCAACCTTAACCAATTCAACTCACGAGATAAATCCGGATTATGGGTTTGTCTTAGAAGAGACGATGTTGGGGGACGCTCCAACATTTAAACCCACTCCCGAGAATATAAAATCTCGGTAAATTTTGTGAGATATTGAATCGGAATGAGAGTTCATCGATGATATGTTTGTATTTGCGGTGGCCACCGAATTTATAATAAGCGATGATGTCGAACCTTGCTTCGTTGACAAATCTCAACGAAGAGACGACTGGCTAAAAAAGAAAGAAACAATCCAGGTCAAATCAAATTCTTTAACTAAAAGAAAGGTGTTATGGGCCTGTTGTTCCCACACCTACCCATGTTAAACCTATATTGTTTAGATGGGTATTTGTAAGGAAGCGTAATGAGAAAAATGAGATTGTGATATAAGTCTCGTTTAGTGGCGCAAGGATTTTCTCAACGCCCTGTGATTGATTACGAGGAGATGTATTTTCCCGTAATGGACGTCATAACGTTCCATTACCTTATCAGTTTGGTAGTTTCCAAATAACTGAATAAGCAGTCTATGAATGTGGTAACAACTTATCTCTATGGGGATTTGAATATAGAGATATACATGAAGTTTCCTGAAGGACTTCTGTTACCCAATGCAAATAGTTCTAGACCACAGAACATGCTCTCTATTTGCTAGAGTAGTTCACTTTAGGGGTTCAAACAATCCAGAAGGAGTTGGTATAACCGTCTAAGTGAATATTTGTTTGGGGTGGGATATATGAACAAATGGACTATGCCCATGCGTGTTTTAAGGGAGCAAATTCCGGGTTTGTAATTTGTGGTAATTTATGTCAATGACATGAATTTGACTGATACTCTTGAAGAGATTAAGGAAACTGCAAAACACCTGAAATCGGAGTTTGAGATGAATGACTTTAGGAGACCAAATATTATTTTGTCGACCTGAAGTCATGCAAAGTGCAGATGGAATTTTGGTCCATCAATCAAATTAAATCTAGAAGATGTTACGATACTTTGATGAGGATAAAACAAAGTATTTAAGCACACGTATAGTCGTCCAAGGTCTAAAGACACCCGTATTATCATGCAGATAATAATGAAGAGATATTAAGGCCAGAAGACTCATATCTACGTACAATAGACACATTATTGTACTTGGTTAAATGGTCTTGACCGGACATCTCATCTGATGTGAATTTGTTAGCTAGATATAGCTCTGCGCCAACATGCCGCCTCCGTAAATGGCATAAAAGACAATTTTCCGTTACTTTAAATGTATGATGGAAAATGACTCATTTTATCCCTAGGCATCATGGAATGGATCAACCGCCTATGATCCTTGGAATGATGTTTGCCTTGTTAAATATGTTGACACGGGTTATGTAAACCCACACAAGGCTTATTCTCAACTGGTTATGTCTTTACTATAGGGAATACAATAATCTTAGAGGTATATGAAACAAAAACCTCTTTAAATCATGTTGACTATTAAGTTATTCAAGAAGCATGATCCATGTAGTAGTTTTACCTAGTGTGTAGTTTTCAGGGGGAGTCAATATTAGGGGGAGTATCCTAAAGCATACTCTTGACCATTGTGTACTCTTTTTGTCCTTCGTCCAGGGTTATTTTGTCCCACTGGGTTTTGTTACCTGGTAAGGTTTTAATGAGGCACACATGTAATTGGTCACCTTACTCATGCTGCATCTTGAATATGTCTTTATTTAAAATATATGCATTTGCTCATCTTTTCCCTTCGACCACGGGTTTATCCCACTGGGTTTATCGGGCAAGGTTTTGGTGTAGCAACTATTATGCATCTATCTCCCATAGACTCACGTCTTATGATCCAGACTAAACCGCTTACCGAAATCAAGGGTTCTGACTATCACTGCTACTTGTGCGTTATAGTTTTTTCTCCTTCGACCAGGATTGTTTTTGTCCCATAGGGCTTTTATTACCTGGCAAGGTTTTGACGAGGCAACACCGAAGCACATATTAGGGGAAGCTAATGACAGAGAATACCCAAGGGGGAGTGTTGTAAATAGTTATTACTTAGTGGGCATTCTTGTAATTAGCCGACTAGGGTTGTTATTGTAATTTACATCATGGTCTCATCTCTATATAAGAGATGGTTCCCTACTCTATAACACATTCATATTCTCTCATTCTCTTGGTTGTTTCTCTCCTTTTTCAATCTTGTAGTTTGTGTTTTACAACAATTTGTCAATTATTAAATGAATCTTTGCTCCAGTAGTATACTTAAGAAATTGACAAATTTAGAAATTGATAAGCAAAATTGACAAATTTATCAATTCAGGAGATAAAATTTGTCAATGAATAGTTAAGTTTTTTCTAATAGTTACTCTGTTGGAACACAACTCTCAAAATTGATTGATAAATATAACTTTCATCTAAATTTATCAACTATTTTATCAACCATTACTAGAGATGCTCTTCATAGATTGAACATCATAGATTAAATGTTGATGATGACGATGATTTAACCCGCCTTTTCATATTATGATGGTTGTTCTTAATATCATAGATGTATTTTGTTTTTGTTCAGTCATGGACTGAAAAGAAATGTTGTGGCTTGATTGAAACAAATGTTTTAAAAGGCTTAAGGCGTACCGAGACAGTTTCAGAATAACATTATCTAATTGTTCGTCTTAAGGCGAAAGACGTAAGCCTTACGTAATAAAAATATATATACATTATAACTACAAAACATTAATAACATGTTAACAAAAAATGATATTTGCAACATTCTAAAAAAACTAAAACATATTTATAAGATCTTAACTAGTATTGTCAAGAGGCTGACTATATTCATTCCTATCGAATTATTTATGGATATGTCTCAAAAGCAAATATTTTGTTTAGTAATTTGTGATTCAGAAAAGTTCATCTTTAACAAAACGTTAAACTTGCACAAGTTTTCAACCATGTCGTATATAGAACGCACAATCATACTTATCATCAAATAAATCAAGCGTATATCTTATCTCCAAGTTGATATTGAGAAGATGATCAAGGATAATAGTGATATCTGCACTATTGAAGCTGCATTTGCTTTTAACATTCAAGTGTGTACTATAACATTGTCAAGTACCATGGTTGTCGGGTTGAGAACAAAGTATGAAGTTAAAAAGAAGCTCATTGTTTCGTATGTAAAGAACAAAGACCTTATCTGTATCTAAAGCTTGAAGCGTGTGATATGTATATATATGTACATATAGATGAAAGTGTTATTAAATATATATACATATCAAACTGATCGTTATTCTTCTCTATTTCTTTTATATATCAAACTAATGTTTTTTTCTCCACATCCGAAACCACATTAACTCTGGTTGGCTTTAATATGAAGTCTTGAGCCAACACTACGATGAAACAACATCAACATTCAAGTAATAACTATCATAATAACTCATTATTTATTAACATTAACAACTCATTTAAGCTACGCACATTTCCTTCGTTGCAGCCTTTATAGTCTTCTTCTAAGTACTCAAGTTTTGAAAAAGTTCTGAACTGGTTGGTCATTTCGCATGATTTTCTGCTGTCATTCGCACTTGAATTCACTATTTAGATAATAACTAATTCCAACATATATGTCCTCTTTTTGATGATTTGAATTAGTGACTTGATGAGTTGTAAAGTTTAAAAGACCATTTTAGTTCATACTATATAAACTGCACCTCAAAGTTCCTTTAATCCATGTATTTTACCAATTTTTTTCCAAAATCATAAAATTTTGGTTTTACATTACAAAACAAAATATTTGCTGCAATGAATATAGCCAATCCCTTTTACAACACTAGTTTAAAATCTTGCAAGTATCCTTTGTTTTTTTGAGAATGTTGTAAAGATCATATATTATTTTGTCAACATAATTACAATTAACGTCCGAAGCCACCAAACTACAGAGAACAGAAGAAGAATAGTGTTAGCTTTATACATGACTTTTGTTCTTCAGATACAAAACCACACTAATACTTGTTGGCCTTAAAATGAGGTTGCCGCCCCTGCCATGATGTAATTAATAACAATTCATTATTTACCAATATCAACAACACTCAATTATTTACCCCATGGTACTTGACTATATTGTAGTGTTTAAGCATAGAGTCAAAGATCAAACACAAATAAACATTTTGTATTAATTAACCACCTAACAACATAAAAGAATATCAAACAACTAACATAAATGTACAAACCAATTCTTGGATGTTGATTATATATATGGAGTGTTTAAGTAGAGCGCCAAAGACCAAATATAAATAAGCATTTAATATTAATTAACCACAACATAAAAGAATATTAAACAACTAACATAAATGTACAAACCAATTCTCAGATGTTAAGTCAACTGAAATTTTCTTAACAACACTGTACAATGGGAACCATATATAACGATAGAAATAAATCCTCAGAACATCTCCAACAGCTCTTGTATAATTTATGTAATATAGAAGAGGAAATCACAAATTCTCTATAAAAAAAAGGCTCAAGTCCAACAACTCTTCTATTCTACTCTACCAAATTAAATGTTTTTTTACATAATTTAATGAATCTATACATTAATTCAAATCAAAATCACATGTCATATACTTTAATTTCTCAATCTTCTAATCTAGAGATATAATGATATTTTTTCTTTTTTCTTTCTAGAAGAGAGAATGAATTTTAAAAGACAAACAATAAAATTTAGAGATTTCTCCATGAAATATACAAATTTTGAGAATTCAATAAATATAGAGGTGTTCTAGGATATTCTCTATGTGTGTCTTGGCTTTATGTCAATAGGATATGTAGTTAGACTAGATCTATGTATTTATATCCTTACCATATTGGTATTATGTAATTCCCTATATAAAGGGCTCCTATCAATGAATAAGATGATGACTCTCTTGGTATATCTTTCCCTACACTTTATCCTTTATCACGTTATCATGCACTTTGTTCTAACCCTAGAGCCAATAGCCCACCATTTTTTTCTAAACCCTAAAAACCAAAACCCTAAATTTTTTCCCAATTTCCGACCAAAATTCCGACTGCCCTCCGCCGGAATTTTATATCCCCAGAAAGCTCTCTCCGCCACGGATCCAACGCCGCCGGTCTCACCCTGAGAACCGGCCGGAAAGTCTCCGAACCGGCCGCTGGAAGATCCCAGACCGCCGCCGCTACCGACCACCGGTTCACCACCTTCCTTTGCTCCGATCAACCTGAAATTTTGATAGCAGCTTCCCCATCCAGTGCTGCTCCTCCTATCAAATTTTCAGCCCCAAATTCGAAGTATAAGTAGGCGAAACGTTATTTCTCCTCTCGGCAGCCTCTAGAAAGGTATGTTTTTTGAAACCTTAAACTTTTCCAAGTTCAATAACTCGGGGAGGATAAAATCCTTTCCTCCCTTCTCCATCTCCATTCTATGCCTGGGATTTTGTGCGTGGAGGTACCAAAATCCCGGAATTTTATTCGCGGGTCAAGAGTGTGTTTGATCACTCTTGTTTCTTTGTCCGGGTTGTGTTTGATCAACCCCGACCTTTCACCGAATTGTGTTTGATCAATCCGAGGCCTTTTTCCGAATTGTGTTTGATCAATTCGCGGCTTTTCCGGATTGTGTATGATCAATCCGAAGGACAAACCATTAAAAGCATCGTTTGTGACCTCTATCGAGTCTCATAATAGTTTGGTTTTGTATGCAAGAGCAATGTAACATTCTGCTCCTTTGAGTTTTGACGTACTAGATGCCTAAGGCGGATCTTCACTTGGTATCTGTGGAACCTTTCATTGGAAATGATTAAACCACATGTTTTGACCCCCAGGCTAACAAGCCTAGATGCCGAGATTTCACATCTCATGCGCTCAAAGTCTTTAACGCGCCACATCGACAAAAGCCTTCAATGGCAATCTGTGCAAAAAGTAATGACCACAAAGTACTGTGGAATGCACTCATGGAGCGTTTCTCGAAACGTTCATATAACTCTACTTGTTGAGTTATTAGTCAAGTGGATTGCTTACCACCTTAATTGACTACATATTGTCGATGATCTTTTGTGGCATCATGATCCATAATCTTTAGCGGATTCGATCATCATCAAGTTCTCTAGGTCCTCCAAGTTGGTGTGGAATTACCAACGAGATTTGATTTTGATCATACAAACAGGAATTGTATATACGCTAATGTGATAAACTTATTTGGGATTATCCCCTAATGTGGGGACAACAATATGGGTCATGGCAACGGCAGAAAACGTCGTGCCGATGTCTAGAAAAGAGGGGGAGGTGTTGCCGGCTCTAATAGCGACACTCCCGGTCTAGACACGATTTTGTCAAAACTACTCACGTCAGCTCATGACATTAATGCAACCGTTGTGGATCTTCGGATCACTGGTTCAAGATTGTCAAGCTCCTTTAAATTGTGAATGCATAACAAAAGGTATGAAAAATCAATATGAGGACAAGAACGTCATCCTCACGATCGCGAATTTCAAAGATTCGGATCCTGCTCTAGCTACCCATGACTTTGATGTCATCGGCTAGACATTGATTTTCGTTCCAAGTTATATGTACTAAGACGTTGTATCGACGTCCTTTGTCTATTTGAGACCTCGATGTACTCACATTAGCAATAATGAATGCCTTGAGAAGTTTTTCGAAGCGAAACTATTCTCCTCTTATGGTTCATATTGATTTACAATCAAGATGTACACTTACATCGTCCTTAGAAACATGGCATATTGTGCCGATTTTGGTCCATTCCTTTGAAGGTGACTCATGGCACTGCATCCTCAAGGAGGATCGCCCACGTGTTTCCGGTTAAGTCTTCTACCTTATAGCGGATTTTTCATCATCAATTGTTCAACTAGGCTCATCCAAGCTCAGTGTGATGTCTTAGAATTGTCCGAAATTAAGGAGATAGTGGTTTTAAGTGTG
>NC_020495.1:26539409-26541135 GCF_000184155.1 Fragaria vesca subsp. vesca | reverse complement strand
TCGGAGTACCCATCCCCTCCGAAGCCGCTGAGCCACCAAAAGGCCTCGTGTTAGATTGGAGGTGGGTATGTACATATACAGCACATAACCCCTCTCCGTTTGACCGATGTGGGATATTACAATCCACCCCCCTTGGGAGTCCGACGCCCTCGTCGGCACACTCGCACCACACGGCAGAGTGGCTCTGATACCATTTGTCACAACCCAGGACCCATTCCGCCGTAACACGATATTGTTCGCTTTGGGCCCACCGGCCCTCACGGTTTTGTTTCCGACAGCTCAGGAACAGCTTCCCAGTAGGTCACCCATCCTAGGATTGCTCTAGCATCAACATGCTTAACCTCAGAGTACCCATCCCCTCCGAAGCCGCTGAGCCACCAAAAGGCCTCGTGTTAGATTGGAGGTGGGTATGTACATATACAGCACATAACCCCTCTCCGTTTGGCCGATGTGGGATATTACAGATACAACTAACTTGCGGACACCTTTTTATGCTTTATGGTGTTGGTTGACGTGTTAACACACTGGTCACGTGTTACACTATTATCTACTGCTTATACTGCTTATACTTCTACGGGCTCACTGCCCATTCTTTAAAGAAGTTCATCGGGATGTAAGTTGAAGTGTCCTGTACCCCATGTTCACACGCAATACGGTCTCACCGAGGCTACGACCAAGCAACTTTAGCTTGTCGCTCGAACATTATTGATGCGCACCACTCTTTCTATTGCGTCTTGGGGCTATGCAATATTTGCATGCAGCTTTACTATTCATCTACGACCCACCATCATTGAATTTTGTTATACTACAGCTCGTGACTCTGTACCAGGATTGACACGAAATTGCAATCCTTGAGCTCGGCAGGATTGAAACGGATCTCCAATCCTTGAGCTCGGCTAGATGTTATTTCTAGGTGCCAAATCGCATTACTACTGCGTACAATGATGAGTCATTTGAGATGAATAAGTTTAGGTTGGATATGAACCTCGACCTATAATTTGCATATGTAGGAACCTTGTCAGGCGATCTCATTCACCGCTAAATTGCGGATTGTCACTTTGATGAGACAATATTCCCGCCGTTAGGGGGAGATAAGAACACAAGTGTTCAAGTGGAACGACGTGAATTGTCGTGGTTTGTCCCCACTAAGTCTCATCTTGATCCCAAATGCTTATAATGTTAAAGTGACGAGATCACATGCTGCAAATATGTCTGCAAGGATTGATGTCCTACAAAAAGACATGGCGCGATCAAAAAGTGTTGGTCTTGACGCCATCACCATGGATGGTGATATGGTGACGCCATATAGTGGCAAAATTGGTGTCACAAGGCCGTGTGGCTCCCTAAAAGGAGGGAGGCCCTTAGGTTCGATATTGTCTTGCACTAGAAAGAAAGCGAGCTTGGCACAACCTGATCCATTGATCAGTGATACTCAAATCCGTCTCATGAAGTCTGAATTGTGATTATCGTTGGGGGACGCCTCAATGTCAAATCCAATCCATATAGAATTCTCTACAAGTATTACACTAGTGTACATGAGGACGTGAGATAATGAGTCTACTATCGAACCACCCTTCGTTGATGGATATCAACTTAGTTGATTGGCCTAATGGAAAGATGCGATCCAGCATTAACAAAGAGATAGGTCCTTGGGCAGGTGATGCCGACACCGCAAGCTAAACCCTATCAACTATGCCTTTGTTAGATAGCGTAGTGAGAGTAAGAG
>NC_020495.1:26529438-26538674 GCF_000184155.1 Fragaria vesca subsp. vesca | reverse complement strand
AGAGATCCGTGTTTTGTCTAAAGCAAGATGACAAATATGTGTTAAGAGATAAGATGACAAATATGTGTTAAGAGATGGAGTTCCCATCTAAGTACAATTAGACGCATCAATGTACTCAACACAATATGAAAGACTTGACATCTCATTCGCTATGAAAAGTTGTAAAGCTAAGTGTAGCTATGCGCCCACGCAACGCCAATGTAATGGCAGTAACTCTTTTTTCAATACTTAATGGTATGAAAGGTTGAGGCTTATTCTATCCCTACATAAGAAAGACACTTCAAAAGCGAAATCAGAATCTGCCAAGTTTTGTAGGTCAACTTCCACGGGACCTATAGGAAATCTCACTCACTGGAAAATGGTGAAATTGGTACCATTGGAAAGGTCTATGTGTCTACTTTCCAGAGACACCAACCATTTGATCATACCTATCATATTGAGTGAGTTATGGCCGTTTTCGTAAAGTAGGACGAATCTGTCCGAGAATCTGAATTTGGCAAAACGGTCAACTTCGACGGGACTTTGTGAACAGCTCCTGATGAACCAGAATGTGTGTGATATACGGTTGGAAGCTAAATGAGTCTAGTTTCCAAAACCGTTTACGGTTCGTTCATATGTATTTCCTAGAGGAAGTTACGACTGTTCTAGTAATTGAAGGTCATGCTGCGCGGAAATCTGATTTCCTGCATGAACTTATGTTTTGAGTTCACAAGCAACCTTCTCCTCAAGATCTAAGTGTAAAAGATCATTTGAGGACAATACGGCATGATTTAGTTAATCATTGTCCAATGCCACATTTGAAGACATGTTAAAAAGCATTGACATGCTAAGTTGTTGAAACTTCCGTGATTAGTAAGAATCAGGAAGAGCCCTATGATTGATGTAAAGATCAGGGGGAGGTGCGAACTTTAGAAGGAGTCTAGCACATACATACATGTCACTATCAAATGTGAATGGTGCGTTGTACTCTTTTTCTCCTACGATCAAGGTTCAGTTTTTCTCCCACAGGGTTTTTGTGACTTGACGAGGTTTTTGACGAGGCAACAGATCAGCACCATCGGCATATCAGCGCGCGGCACAAGAGGGAGTGTTCTAGGATATTCTCTATGTGTGCCTTGGCCTTATGTCAATAGGATATGTAGTTAGACTAGATCTATGTATTCATATCCTTACCATATTGGTATTGTGTAATTCCCTATATAAAGGGCTCCTATCAATGAATAAGATGATATTGGTTGGGTTTCTTTTTCTTTCATTTTTACTAAAAAAATTTCTTCATTTTATAAGTTTCATTTTTCTTTTGTTTAATGCATCTAAAACTTTCTAATTAATAATTATACATAAAAGTTTTGATTCGGTTAGTAATACACGATAGACTATGGAAACATTCCTAAAAGAAAGTTTATAGCCCTTTTACGTAGGGTGGTCCCGGAAGTAGTCTAATAATATGTGATGGGCATTAGAACCCCCTTCGCGATTGTGCCTTGGTGGTTGGTTACTTGGTTAGTTTGCCGCCAAGGCGGTTATTGATCAAGATGCTTCATCATTGGGTTTGCAATGTAGAAATAACTTAGGGGGTTCTGTAAGGATGTTTTGCATGATTCCATTTTTACGTAGCACGAGAAGTTGAGTTGTGTTCATATTGTAACCTATATTAGTTTGATCAATAAAAAACTTTCTGCAATACGGGAAAAAAAACCATTAAGTCTTTTTGAAATCTAGAAGGGGGTCTGATATAGATTTGGTGATTTTGGTCTTAGAGCATTGTTACGCCAAAAATTATACAGCGCACCCGGGTGCGCCGTGCACCCGTCATCTCCACTGTCGATTTTGAAAAAGTCAAAAGGCTCTGTTAAGTTCGCGTCAAAATCGACGGTAGAGATAACGGGTGCGCTGAATAGGCTCTCTTGTTATGCATGTGATTCCTCTTATTATACTATACCTTACTCTAAACCCTAAAGTCTAGACTCTGTTAACTAATATTCTCCTTAAAGAAGATTCATCCATGAAATAAGTTAAATTTGGGTCCTATCTGGGTTGAATGTAGGGAAATTCCCCAACCTGATGAACTAGTCAACATAAGCACATAACTATTATTCAATTCGTGGACGCGGTTATGCTGATGTTGTAGACATTATCATTGCCTAACACTATTTAACACCTTGTTCAAGTTTCAGCAACGAAGAAACTAAGTTGATGATGGAGTACTACTCCATACTTGTTTTCTTGCTTTTCTTGCTGTTCACTCCAAAGTTCAAAGCTCAACAAAGCTATGCCGGTAACTCAGTTCTGGACTGTAATAGCACTGATGATGCAGGGCCATCCTCGGCTTTTCTTTACACCTGCAATGGTCAGAAGCAGTCCTGCAAGTCTTTCTTGATCTTCAAGTCTCAACCTCCTTACAATTCACTCTCCGCCATCTCAAACCTCACATCTTCAGACCCATCTGAGCTTGCTCGAATCAACATCATCTCCGCTAACACACAGTTGTTGCCTACAAGCAAAGAGGTGATTGTTCCTGTGGTCTGTTCTTGCTCAGGTCAGTACTATGAGGCCAAAACCTCTTTTCTAGTTCCCAGCATTGATGACACCTATTTTACAATAGCAAACAACACATATCAAGGTTTGTCTACTTGTGATGCTCTCATGAGCCATAACAATTACAGTGCAACTAGTGTGGAACCTGGTTTGAAGTTACAGGTACCACTTAGGTGTGCTTGTCCAACAAGAAACCAAACTTTGAATGGTACTAAATTTTTGTTAACCTACTTGGTTAGCTGGGATGACTCTGTCTCTGAAGTTAGTAAGAGATTTAATGTCAGTGAAAAGAGTGTCCTTCAGGCCAATGGGTTTACAGAAGACGATCCTACTTTGTTTCCCTTTACAACAATTCTCATTCCACTTCCAGTAGAGCCTTCAAGCTTTCAAACCCAAATCCAGTATCCCCCGCCACTGATTTCTCCTTCGGTTAGGCCTATTCATGGAAAAACAAGGTTAAGGAAAGTATATGTTTGGATAGGGATTGGAGTTTTTGTAGTAGTCCTTTGCATGAGTCTCTTTGTGGCCCTCTTGTATCATCGGAAAAGGGGTTCTCCAAAGATTATTGCTGAAGGAAAATCCAAAAAGGAATTGGATTTGCAAGAAGAACTGTATGTTTCCATTGCTAAAGCTGATGCTGGTTTGAAACTCTATAGATATGAAGAACTGGAAAGTGCTACAGATGATTTCAGCAGCAAGAACTGGTTAGGTGGCTCTGTTTATAGTGGCTTTCTCAGTGGAAATGTGCTAGTAGCCATAAAAAAGATGACCAAAGATGTGAGTGTGGAGGTGAAGTTACTGCAAAAGATCAACCACTTCAATCTGATAAGTCTTTTGGGCGCGTGCCAACACTGTAAGGATTTCTACCTTGTCTATGAGTTCATGGAGAATGGTTCATTAAGAGATTGGCTAAGTTGTCCACAAGTTTTGGGATGGAAGCACAGGGTTCAAATTGCTTTGGACATTGCCAATGGGCTTCACTATCTTCACAATTTCACCAGTCCTGCCTATGTGCACAAGGATATTAAAAGTATCAATATTCTTCTCAATAAAGATTTAAGGGCAAAGATTGCCAATTTCAGTCTTGCAAGATCAGCAGAGAAGGAAACTTATGGCTTTTCATCTCGGAAGTTTGCACATGTATCAAAAGGCTACATGGCACCAGAATATATAGAATATGGGTTGGTGACACCTGCAATGGATGTATATGCTTTTGGGGTTGTCATGCTGGAACTAGTAACAGGAAAAGAAGCTGTCTTCACTGAGGATGGAGTAGAAGCACTTCTTTCAGAAGCTGTGTTTTTAGTAATGGAAGGAGGAGATGGAGAAGTTGCCCTTGTTGGAATAGTAGATCCCAATTTGAATGTAGAGCACTTGATGGAGTTTGCAGTAAGATTGATAAAGTTAAGTCTAGCCTGCTTGGCTGAAGAACCAGAAGATAGACCTAGAATGCCTCAAGTACTCTCATCTGTGCTGAAAATACAATTGGATGCAAATAGGAAAATACAGAACTTTTTGTAAAATAGATGTAGTAGCTTCAAATAATTTTGTAACTCAATAAGTACTGTTATCAGTCTTATGCATCATGTGTGTGTATAACTTTCCAGTACTCACATTTTTGTCTACTACTATTGCCTTTCAGAAAATAACAACCTTATCATCAGACTCAAACAAAATTGTCAAATGCAAAAACTACTTCAGGCATCGTAGCATTTGTAGCAGGTAGCCATCTTGTGATATCGTGGCTTTAAACTTGGAGCCTATTAGTATGTTCCTGGCTATGAAGTCCCACCAGACAATACTCGGTTGTACATGTCAGTAGACTTCAATACAAAAGTGATGAGCAAATTGATTTAACTATCTAGATGAGTCTTGCGGGCACCTGCAGAACAAGGGAAACACTATATCCATTCCTGCTATGACAAGCCGGGTTTATACCAGGATTCAAAGTAATTACTATTCACCATGTTTGTAGTGGTGAGGTTCTTGAGTAAATTTGGCTGCGCAACAAAGTGCATATTGTCACCTTTCTTGGATTTGCTAGGTGACATTGACCTATGTTGAACATGAGCTAGGGGCATCTGCAGAAGCAGAACAATGGTAGTCTGGGCCGCCTGTGGTGATGGTGTGGTTTGGGAATTGATCGAGAATATGCTATGTAGTTATGGAAAATGGGTAGTGATGAGGTAGGAAAGAGAGCATGGCCATTGCTAATTGATCCAAGTTTCTTAAGGGGTATGCAGACTATGCAGTACAAGAATATTTCATTAAGACCAACTCATTTAGTCAGCATAATTTTATCAATCCAAGTCCATGGCTTCAATTTTTTCCAGAGGGCCGGCAAGAAGATGCTGTGATTGTTGAAGAGCAGTACTGCGGCTATGGCTGGAAATTAGCATCCCAATTAGTAGATCATGAACATGATGAGTTGTAGTAACACTACTTTAAACAAGTCTATGACGTCTCACTGCAGGCTGCAACCTTCATTTTTAACGAGTCTTGCCTGCTGATAGGAACCAGAATTTACAGAATAAACCAAAAATAGAATGGAAATTACATATATTGATGTCATGATCTTCTCTCATATACTTTTTTCAATATACTACAATGAAATACAAGCAAGCATCATACTCAAGTTAAGAGCATAGCTGTTTGACCAAGGAAACACAAGATCAAGGTTATTACTTTTGGGAGGAGGAGGAGAATAGAATTATGCAACAGGATGAAGGTTGAAAACTTGAAACCACCACAACAGTAAGTAGTATGAAGTATGAACTGTATGATAATGCTCCATGGTTCTGAAAATTACTCATGGTTTTGCCATTCATAACTCAACCCCGGCTTCTTTGAGACTGATTCACAAATTATTATGCAGCTGCATCACTAAACAGCAATCTTATTATGCTCCACTAATGTATATGAGGTCTAATATACACTGAATTCCATCACCGTGAATGAAAAGTTGGGATTTTCTTGATACTACAGTATAACACTCCCAATTACACACAAATAAAAAAAAAACTACACTAAGGAACAAAGTGTAAGTTGTTTAGTACATTATTATGTATATAGAACTATAGAAGTATACATCAGATTGCACCAAAAGATTCTTGATCACCGAATCAGCGAGCTTTGATAGGACTGATAGTTTGAAGAACTTCTTCTACTTCCAATGCAGAATTCCAAGACCTCTCCAGCGTCGATTCAGACGATGAATGAGTAAGAACAGAGAGGTTGAAGACCACTTCTGCCATGCTTGGTCTTGCTGATGACTTTTCCTGTGTGCATGCGCTTGCTAAGGCTGTCAAGCTCAAAGCACCATCAATGGGATAGAAGCTCTCCAAAGTTGGATCCATCCATGCTCTCAGCTTCTCCTGTTTTTTCTCTTCAGCTTCCAAAACCCCCCTGACATCCTTCCACAACATAATGACCTCGCCATTATCTGTCGTTTCCATTCCTTTCTTCCCTGAAAGCAAAGACAGCAGAATAACACCAAAAGAGAAAACATCCACCTTTGGTGTAACACTGTTTGCGGCTGTTCTAGCCATGGAGAAGTTTGCTATCTTGGCCTTGTATTTGGAGTCCAAAAGTATGTTACTAGTCCTTATATCCATGTGAACGATGCTCGGTTGTGTGTGTTCGTGCAAGTATTGCAGGCCATTGGCGACATCTAGAGCTATGCTTAATCTTTGACTCCATGTGAGGAATGCCCCGGAACTTGAATTGGTTGATGTTTTATGATACAACCATTTATCAAGTGATCCATTTTCTGCATATTCATAAACCAAGAAGCGAACTCCATCTATCTCAGATGAGATGCCCATTAGTTTCACCAGATTTGCATGATTTACCTTCTGCAGGATATTTAGTTCCTCAGTGACATCTTCCTTGGTTTTCTTCACAGCCAAGACCTTCCCATCAATTACTGCCCTGTATACAGACCCTCCAATCCCACAGTGATCGTTTAGATTCATGGTTGCCTCCATAATTGTTTTGACATCATAGAGAATTGCTTTTCCTAGATAGCTTGAAACTCCGGGAAGAAGCTTGTCCTGTATGAACTTCATCTCAATCTTTTCTTCACTCTTTCCTTCTTTCATTCGAAACCATTCAGCGCTCTCCAGAGATAAACTCTTGTCATTCAAAAGCTTCTGTCTCTTGCGCAGACGATGAGTATGCACCAAGAAAATTGCCAAAAGAGAAGCAACACTTAGAGCAACCCCCAAGCATATGATGACAATGAGCATCAACCGGTGCTTGAATATGTGTTTCCCATGAGGGGGTAGGGGTTGGGATAGAGCAGGCAACTTTGTCAGTGGGATTAGCACTGGTTGTCCCACTACTGGACTTCCATTGTCGAAGTTATTGGCGCCTGAGATGTTCAATGCTGAAATATTAAACTTGGCACTCACTCTAAAGATGTCATCATTGGTTTGCCAGACATATGTCAAGAGATACTTAATTCCTAAATCTGAGTACATCTTCGAGGGACATTTGCAGAACAAAGGGAAAATCACTTTGACACCAATCTGCAAGAGGCTGGGAACCAGAGCCGGATTCATCTCTACCACTAACGGCCATCTGGTGAGATTCTCAAATGTATACATCGAAACCACGTAGTAGCTATCTCCTCTCTTGATGGAATAGGTGATGTTCGCAAAAGACCGGTTTCCAGTGCAACCACAGGTGATAGGTACTAGTAAGAGTTGGCCTGCAACCAATCGAGTCTGACCTGTGTAACTGGAAGCTAGATTACTGGCCTGGGAAATTGATGACACACTGACCCCAAATAGATCAGATATGTTTTCCAGGTTCATATACCCTGGAGATTCTACAAAGTAAGCTACATATGTTTCACATGAGGATGGTGCATCTACTGCACATGAAAAGCTTGTGGTCGAGTTTGATTGTGGTGCTGGCTGGGCTAAAATTTGAGAGGTGAAGAAGAACAGTAGCAGAATACAGACCATTGATGAACATAGGAAGGAGACTGCCATTTCCTCAAGCTGCTATGGTGTACGGAGGCTATCAAGTAGTTATTGTAATATTTTCAGGAAAGTTCTCTGCCTAAGACAAAGAGGAACTTTCAGTCCCACATTAAAAAGATATAAAATATGATATTTATAATCCAAGGGACCCTGTTTGTAGCTTCAATTTGAACTAGTCCTTGTTTCTGCTGTTCTAGCATTGGTCATCATAAAAAATTGCAGAAGCATCTTTCAAGTCACTCTTACACTTTCAGACACAAAATACATCCAAATGCAAGCAGCCTTCCCGTACTTGACCATTTTCTGCACTATAAAATTTCTTCCTGCTAAGAAACATTCAGACATATCTGATTAATCTAAAGCACAAAACCAAGTTAGGCCGGCAGCTTGTCCATCCCTACTACCATTTTCTATATACAAAGTCAATAACTCAACAGCAAAATGAATTATTTGATGGTCCACCAGAACTGAAATTATACAGCAAGAGAATATCCTGATAGTTCCAAGTAGCATCAAACCATTGGCATCAAAATCATGAAACCATTTTGCAATAGGAACTGACCTGATAAAGGGTTGGTGCGAGAAAATTCTTGCAGGTTGCTTAATGCTTATAGGCCTCCTGAATTTCCCTCCGAGTTATAGGTTGGCCTTTAGAATAAACCAATATGTCGACACTTGTACTTTCGTCAAGACAACAAAATAGAGACAATTGATTATTTCAATCAAAATAACCACACATTAGATGCTGATAAGAGCATAAAATGCGATGATTTTATAGTTTAACCTTTGCATTTAACTTAGCTATTTTTCTTTAAAAAGATCGTTTTAACTTTGTTATTTTCTTAGGTACTTCATGGAGCAAGATAATGCAAATATGTGTTCAAGTGATGCAAGCAAGGCTTCCAATACGAAGTAGAGATGTCAAGGATGGAGTTTGATCATTCACATGGTCAAAAATATCAAGGAAAGGCGATGGAACCACTTCACCAAAACAGAAGCTACAAACACAAAAAGCTGAAAACTGGTTTCTGCTTATTTTCTCCGGTTTTCAAGGCCTATTTCCATGAGGTTCCGAGAATGGTTTCACCAAGATGGCCACCCAGATTTGTAGAGGTGCGTTTGTAGATCAATTTAGAGTCAAGAATCATCCAAATAGGTGATGGCATCTAGGAGTTATGAAGCGTCGAAGTTGGACAGAAAATCAGCAGTTCCGGGAAAGCTGTGCAGCAGTCAAGTTCGAGGCAGTGTTTGGGCTGGATTTTGAGAAGCTTTCTTGGGGGTTTTTACACGATTTCAAAGAGTGATATCATTAATATAATTTTCCCAAAAGCCAAGCCCAGATTATATGTGGAAGACATTTAAAAGATAGCCCAAACATTGATCCTAGTCAAAGAAGGAAACATAGTCTAAAAAAGAAGCTTTGAAGACTTGGAGACTACTTAAGGCAGAACCCTAATACCAGAACGAGGCTAAGCTGTCATACTAGAGGAGAAGAAACACAGAAGAGAAGAGGGAGCCGTCAAGAACTCAAAGAGAAGAAGTAAAGTTCAGAGCCCATAAGAGATTGATCTCTCGACTCAGAAAATCAATCTTTTCCCCTGCTTTTCATCTTTCGTATTTTCTTTTCTTCCCGAATCTTATGAAATTCTCTTATGTGTTTTCAAAGATGATGAGTAACTAATTTTCCCTTAGTTAGGGGCTGCTTCCAAG
>NC_020495.1:26522443-26529418 GCF_000184155.1 Fragaria vesca subsp. vesca | reverse complement strand
CATCATTGGCTTAGCTTGAGTAAGGATATCCGAATGAATTGAACATGTTAGTAAACACATCATAGGTGCAATCATTGTCTAGTGGTGAGGAGTGGTTCCTAACTAGTTTTTGTTATTTGATTTCCAAAACCAAAATCCCCAAATTTAGTTTTTTGTTTTTGATCAGTTTGTCTGTCATATTTCTGAATTTTGTTAGCATAGCAAAACTACACAGTTTCCCCCCAAATTTTGTGTGTGTCTTCGTCAGTGTGTCTAGTTTCTCCAGATTTAATTTCGTAATTTTTTGTTGGGTCTAGCTATAGTTTTTGTTTTCGTCTTTGTCTAGTGTCTGTTCAGTTTTTCAGAGTTATATTTGCAATTGTTGAGTCACAATCCTCTGCGGGAGACACCCTACTTTTCTATACTACCATCGATAACTTGATTGTGATTGCAGGGTTATTTATAAGTCTATTTTAGGCTTATCAGATGCTAAACGGCTGCAAGAGGGATTTACATGAGATAAACAGGGGCGGTGTTACCATTTTCGAAGAAAACACATAACCAGGCAACTCAAAAGGAAACACATTTTTACCTCAGTGGAATATGCAAGTTACATGCGTATAATTTCTGAGATGCTTCTACTGTTTTAATGGGTATATAAGTGGATAAGTGATCCCCTTTTTGTTGTCTCAGCTTAGGTAACCTATACTTGGTGCCTTTAAGAGGATATTGAGTATCTCAACCTAATAGTTTAAGCTAATTAATAGGTGGAGACAACTACTGGTATACAGCCTGGTTAGTTCAAGCACCAATGTAACAGACAGAAGCAAATGATCAGGGAATTCATTCTTATCAAAAACTAAACACGAGGACTCGAATCCATTTCCATTTTACCATGGCATCAGATATGATACGAGACAAAAGATATATAAACTTATAAAGGCCTTTTACCCCCCTAAATAACACAAGCTCAGGCTATGAAGTATAATGAACAAACTCAACCTATGTACCACAGACATGCAAAAAATGTAGGCAATCTAGCTTTAAGACACGGTGACTCGAATTAATTTCCTTTTAAGCATTGAATCAGATCATGACATGAGACAAATAGGACCTCAGAAAGGTTTTAGGCCAGGAAAACGCCCATAGGCAATAGGTGCCTTTTGGAAAAGGCCAATCTGACAAAACTGATACTTTTGTGTAACCAAACAAAACATACAAATGGATATTACAAACAAAAGCGAAATCAGGACACTCCTTGAATAATAATATCCACAGAACTA
Source organism: Fragaria vesca subsp. vesca (assembly GCF_000184155.1). Lineage (NCBI taxonomy): Eukaryota > Viridiplantae > Streptophyta > Magnoliopsida > Rosales > Rosaceae > Fragaria > Fragaria vesca. The sequence goes on along the minus strand of NC_020495.1, from coordinate 26,528,156 downwards.
TAGTAGAGGCCAACCATAATAGATAACTGCAGTAGCTATAATTCCATAGAAGCATTAAATACAAGCAAATATTCAGGCAATTAAAAAGAAAATAAACTACCAGAGTGACTATATGATAGGGAATAGTAACATATAACCAGGCGAGCCCTCTCTATCAAAAGTTATGGAAACACATGAAACTCGATTAATCCAGAAAAAGAAATTAGACTTGGTTTCAGTTTAGTCCACCATGAAGGGGGAAATGCCAGTACATTACAGAAAATCCAAGATCAAACATCTTCCAAAACTACTGCTCTAACTTCTAGACATTGCTCCATTTTAATATTAATCTAAAATTCTATTCACCAGCTGAGCTACTGGAGTAAATAGAAAAAACCTTTGAGAGATCAGTAGAGCTCACCGTCCATATGTGACCACGCAAAGTGAGTGGAAGAACATCATTTGTTTCTTTGCAACTCTCTTTTACAGCGGCAGCCTCTCTCCACTTGCCTTCCTTCCAAAGACTCTTCACAAGCAACTCTTTTGTGGCAGCGTCCGGCAGCAAATTCAAATTCCTCAAGTCTTCAAAAGCTCTATACGCAAGTGCAGCTCTCTCACACTTGCAATATGCTTGAATTAGCACTTTAAACATATAAGCATCTGGCTGGTCACCACTCTGCCTAACCATTGCAAATAGTTTCTGCACAATTTTGATGTCATCATTCAGTGCAAAATGATGCATCAACCCAGAAAATGTCTGGATATTGGGACAAATCCCACTCAAGATCATCTCTTCAAGTACATCCATTACATCTGAATCCCTCCTGCATTTGGTCAATGTTCGTAAAAGAGATGAATACAAAAGCATCAGATTGAAACCTGATATAGGGCCACACAGGTTTCTATCATTGTGAAAGACCTTCAGAGCAGCGTCAGCATTCTTCGAGAGACCATAGAAGTCAATGATCAGCCTGATTGTTGAAAACGGCAATCTCATTTGCTCCATCCTTACTTTGGACAAAAGTTTATCAACCAATGCAGCATGTCTATGGCGCGCTAAAAGAGTCATCATCCTTTGAACTGTGTATATATCATGGGTAAAACCTGGCTGACAAGCAACCCAACAGAAAACCTTCCAAGCTCTTTCAGCTGATTTAAAATTCCTAAGAATCTTGCATACTAACCGCGTAGTCCACAGAAAATTTGCCTCCTCTAATGCTGATACCTCATTGGGGCTCCAACTTTGTAATGCATTTGTCAGTGATCTCGGGTCTAACCAAGGTTTTAACTGAACCCCACTACCCTCTTTACCCTTCCCAGCACGATCATCATCAACATCCTCCTCATCATCATCATCATCACTACAATCATCACAATACCCTATACTACTAATTGCCTCATTAGGCAACATTTCCCTCAAAAACTCATCACTCTCCTCAACAAACCCCGCCTCTCGCATTCGTTCCAACGACAAAAGCATAGCTCGGCCAAGCAATATCCCATCAACCCGCATTTCCTCAAGTAAAGCCTTAACCCCCTCAAACTGCTTCGCTCCAACGCACGCCTCCACCAAAACCTGATACTGCCTCAAACTCCGTTTCACCCTCATAAAAGGCAACACCTTGAACACCTCCATCGCAGCCTCCAACTTCCCACACTTCACCATATGCTCAATCATAACCGTATAAGTCCTGCAATTCGGAAGCGCCCCTTCCTCAACCATCCTATAAAAAACCCGCACCGCCTTACAATCCTTCCCCAGCTCCGCATAAACCCTCATGACAACATTGTAAGATTCAGCACACACACGCTTCTCCGCACTTCTATACTCCTCCCACGTCCGAAGAACCGCCTCCAGGTCCCCAACAGCAGCTTGCCAGCTCATAATGTTCATGAAACTCAGTCTAACGTTGCCAAACCTCTCGGCATTGACAGCTTTAATAAGATAGTTAAGCTCCCCGGCACGGCCAGACTTGGCCAGAACCGTGGCCAAAGCATGAACCGTGTTCTGGGTGTGCACGAAACCAGGATTCGCTTGAGGGCTTCATTGAGCAAGAGGGCAGAGTCGGCTGATGGAGCGGAGCGGAGGGCTTGCGTGACTACGAAGGAGTCGAGGAGGCGGGTGTCGTTTGCTAAAGGAGTGAGGGAGTTTGGGGTGTTGGTGCGGAGCTTGAGACGGATGGAGTCGATGAGGGTGGCGCGGTGGAGGTAGTGGGAGAGCTTGTTGGGAAATGGGTCGCGGGAATAGCGGCGGGTGAGGGTTTTGAGGAGGTGGAAATGCATGGTCAATACGTCGAACAGGTGGTGGGCATGACTGTGAGGAGCGGGTTTGCGACTTTGGGATTTGAAGATTTTGGGGTTGAGATTATGCGGGAGAATGTGTAGTGTGATCGTTGCAGTGTGTTTGCTAGATGGTAGTGTGATCCCTTTTAGCCGTGGGAGGATTATGTCTGGAATTGTGATATAGGAAGTTGTGGGCGGGAGAGAATGGGATTCAATTGCTTTTCAGGTTGAAAAGCACATTGCATGTTTTATTCATACCAGCACTGCTATGTTGATGAGTACCTTGCCATTGAAAATACATGGTTTAAGATTTATTCTACTGTCACTACAACAATAACAACATCTGGTTTTTTTTTCATGTTTATATTTCCTTGGATATAAGTCTGGAAAGGATTTAAGCAAATTAAACAAAGGAAAAAGTTTGTTTTGAAATGAACTTTGCTGTATTAATTACATTAGAAATATTGGTTCTGATTGTCATTAAAATCACTTGCTTTATGTTCATTGTCTAAAATTGTTCCTCTCAATTTTCAAGCATCCATTTCAGTTTTTGATAAGTTTGATGTACGTTTAGTCGACCTTCAGTGAATCGGTGGTTAACGAAAGGGGATGCCTGTTTGTTTTGAAAACACAGTAGTCTAAGACAAAGGTGAAGAATAAGGAATTTCTTTTGTATTAGTATGTACTGATGATCGTTTGTTACGTTTGGCAAATCCTACACAAGCAAATTCTACATCTGCCACTTCAATTTCCAAAGAGAAGCCCCAATTGCTGGTCAGCTCCTTTGGTCGGCACAACTTTAACTGGTGGACAGGTACGAACAGCACTGGCTTTGGTTGTCGACAACAGAAACTGGAACTTATACAATGGTATCTATTTATGATTATGGCAGAAGTGATTAAGTTGCATAAGTAGCTGAAATAAGACAAAGATTGAGTTCATCAGAGGAAGACTAAAAATTTACTGCTTTTGCATTCGTTTTACACAAGTAACTACTGCACTAAATGATTATTTCAAGGATGCTTATAATTTGGCACTCATGAAAGAGTCTGGTTGTATTTTAGTAAACGTTCACTAATTTGGATTCATCAGTTGAATGGCTCGGAAGTTTCTTAGTAAACATTTTTTGTGAATGTGCCTTAAACCTAATGAAAATAATGAAGGACGCTGAAGCTGTGTTTCACTTCATCTTTCAAGATGACGACTCCATTTGTGAATCTTTTGTACCTCTCTCAATTACACTTTATCCATCACTCAGGAATTTTAAGCAACGGAAATTGATGACAAATCTTGTAATAGATTAGGGTCATGTTGATTGGTATGTGTATGGTTTTTTTTTGGTGTGTTTTTCGGAAATTCATAGATGGATATGATGAAGACATGTCAGGGTCTGTGAAAGGGTTTGTACAGCCATTGCTATCTCAAATGCCATTATGAAGGCCTATCACACATTTTGTTTATCTTCTGTGCTGTGCTGTTTTCAGGAAGAGTGCCATAGATTCTTGGGGTACTATTTATATGATAATGTGCACAAGTCCGAGGTAATGGACTATATGATATCCATCCTTTGTTTCTTTTGAGTCATGATCAACCTGTGTGATATCGGTTATGTAACTTATGTTCATGATCCTATGTCGAGTTCAATTTTTGTTCTTTTGCAATGAATATGAAGTTTTCTGAGATATGAGTAATAGGCAGGGGTTTATATCATGCAAGTTGTTAATAAGGAAGTGATTAAGTTGCATAAGTAGCTGAAATAAGACAAAGATTGAGTTTATCAGAGGGAGACTACAAATTTCTGCTTTTGCATTCGTTTTTACACAAATAACTCTACTGCATTAATAAATGATTGTTTCAAGGATGCTTATAACTTGGCAGTCATGAAAGAGTCTGGTTGTGTTTTAGTCCAGCTGTAGTGATTGCGTTCTCGGCCATTACATTAATAGGGGAATCATTCCCCCGAATGTATGTTAAAGAAACCAAGTAGTCAAAACAGCGAAAGAATTTTGCCTAGTTAAAACTGAACTTTTAGGATGTGTTTGATCTAAGACTTAGACTTTCACTTGTTGATTTCGTAACAGATAATCTGCAATAATCTCACTTTCTTCTGTTTGTTACTTTCCTTAAAAGTTTGAGCTGAGAATGACAGGAGAAGACTGCAATCAGGATTGATCTCAGATTTGGGAACAACGCAGTACGCCTAGCTAGCAATTTGGGAACAGAGATAGGATTATGTACAGATCACAGTGATCAATCAAGGCAGCAGGAGTGCCTCCTATTTTGTTGCATAATTGCATTCACTGGTGCTAAGATGGTAATAGGAGATGCAGCATGTAGCAAGATCATCAGAGCCTGCCAACACACTTTTTCGTAGTTTTCTTCCCTTACCTACATATTAATAATTGTGTCTCAAATGATCATTAGTTCATTACGCATATGGCTTTCGAGTGTTTCCTTTTCCCTATATCTTGATTTCTTAATTCTGATTTGTTTTTTCTTGCTAATTAATCAGCTATAGGCAATGCACTTTCTTCAACTGAACATATAGGGGTTCAGTTATTTTCTCTTGTGTGTGTGTGTATGAATCAAACCTGTCAGACATATCCCACATTGAGCAACTACGTACGACAAATTTTTGATTGAACTTTCTGGTTATTACACCAGTAACTTTTGTTCTTCTACCACTGCCACTACCACCATCTCCCAATGGCGGAGCTAGAAACTTATAGCGAGGGGGGCCATGATATAATAGAACGAAATGATAACCATAAAAAATATGATATCTAACGCACTAAGTTGTTGTTGTTGTTTTTTTTAAACCGAATGTTATCTAAGAGCATACTATTTTCTTAGTTGAACAAAGTACATATATAATAGTTTTTAAACCAACTCAACATGTCATTACGGACTCTTTCATATCTATGTTGTAAATAGTTATTATTTAATGGGCATTCTTGTAATTAGCCAACTAGGGTTGTTATTATAATTTACATCATGACCTCATCTCTATATAAGAGATGGTTCCCTACTCAATAATATACACATATTCTCTCATTCTCTTGGTTGTTTCTCTCCTTTCTCAATCTATTCCTTTTGTTTTATAACACGTTATCAGCACGAATAGTTCTAACGCTAAGGTAGTTTTTATGCAGCATGGAAGAGAGACCGTTGATCAATCGATGGAAGAATCATTCAACATGGTTCAAAATTTCAATCACAAACAAGCTCTCGGATTTGATTAGAAGTTTAGTCCACCAATATTCTCGGTTCTGACACATAAGATGAACACTCATTGATTCGCTTTGCATCGAGTAAAGTTTTCTAAACTCTATTATAATTCATGTTTCTTTTAAAACCTTGATTACATGAAAAACCATCCTGAAGCATGAACCATATGTTGTTTATGTTTCGATTTTATGATTTCATGCTTATTAACTTTGATTGCATATTG
>NC_020495.1:26506543-26522379 GCF_000184155.1 Fragaria vesca subsp. vesca | reverse complement strand
ATATATATATATATATATATATATATATATATATATGAAATTGAGCCAGAAGCTCGACCTAAGCTCCAAGGCTAGAACATAAGCTCGTCATGTGTCGCCTTGAGTCTATGACAATGATTATAACTCTTCTCAAACTAGGCCCACCCAGTTGGATGCGATGTCTAGGCAAATACTTTTGAGGATGTGTACTTAAGTGAGCCTCGCTCCATCACCTCATCATGGCTTACCAAGTCGTATACAATTGGAGTTACCGAAAGGGTTGATTAATAACATTGCATTTCTTGGTAGACCATTATTAGCCCAGTAGGCCTACTCTCCCTCTACGGGACCTAAAAGTCTAGCATACCTCTCAGATTGTGCCCCGTAGGCTTGTAAAATATGTAGAGGCTAGGTTTATTTATTTCACTTTAATTTCAGTCAATTCTTTTGGTCCAGCAGAATTAAACAAAAGGAAAATAATCTAATGACACTGGATTTTCGTACCTAGTCATTATGTATGTCTATAGGACTCTCCAAATATTTTCTCATAATGGCTATTGTTAATATAGTCATCATATTTAATGTGTAGTTAATTGCCAGAAGCATTTACACATAGTTACGTGACATATTCACTATGCTAAATTAGTAGCGTGAAATTAATATCATCAATTGTGACATGATTATAACTTGAAAATACATGTACCTAATGAACCGGTAGTTCAAGAATAAACCGTTAGTTCAGAAATGAACCAGTAGTTCATGTATAAATCGAACTTGTAGTTTCGATAATAACCCCCTTAAGAAACTTGAAGTTTCATTCCAAAATTCACCAGACATGATAAAATCGGTAGCTTTTATCATGTTAATTGGTAGTCTCCAGAAGAAACTATTTGAGGTAGACATTCCTTACTTGAAGCAAAACATAATTATAGAATATTGAAATGAAAAGGCTTGATGCCTTAGAATCTAAATCGATCAAAATTGATATGTGTTATCAATATTAAGGAATTGAGCATTCTCGTCTGGCTGACGAGGTCAAAATACCTTTACGTTTCAGAAGAACGTTATCGAAAGGTAAGTTCATTGAATCAATGCTTAAAACATTGAAACCACCAGAAAAATGGTGTAATATCTTTGCATAACCTTCGAATGTGCGGCCAAAAGCGTACATTGACTATATTCAAATTTATTAGCTAGAAGCTAAATGATTCGAGCAAATACTAGCTATAGTATTGGTGTTTGATGCACCCAGGAAAAACATATGATGCACCGTATCCTCAACTCAATTATCACACGGGCATCCCCCTCAGAATAAGGGTCTTGTCTTTAATGACACATTATATCAAGCTGCTCGTTAAGAATGTTGAATACTAGACCATCACATGCAAAGACTAGAATATACATTATCTCTTTATGCATAGAATGCAAGGAAAAATATGTGGACCTATCCAACCACCATACGAACCCGTTAAATATTAATGGTTTTGGTTGATGCATCGACAAATTAAGTGATCAAATGTCACACTATTGTCCACAAGAAAATGATGCCTTTGCTAAACTCTCACCTATGAAATAGAGGGTACACCACTCGGATTATCCCATAAAGTCTATAAGACTTGATAATGCCAGAGAGTTTACATCGAAGGTTTTCGATGATTATTGCATATCCCTTGGGTTTTGTAAAACATATAGTTTCCTATGTTCAAACCTAAGATGGTCTTGCATATAGAACCTTGGTAATGCGCACCAAGCTTCTATTGTTTGCGTCGGGCTATGCAATCTTGCATGGAGCCATGTTAGTCCAGTTGAGGCCCACTGCTACCCGTCTTACTTCGTGTTACAGTTGGTGACTGGGTGTGAACCTGATGTTTTTGCAGTCTCTGTGCCAATTGTGCCGCCACAACGTACAAAATCGGGTCCTCAACAAAGGATGGGCATATATGTCGATTATGAACCCTATCCATTATGTGCTCCTTAGAGCCCTTGACAGGAGATCTCTATACCGCTAGATTTTTGCGGTCGTCACTTTGATGAGACAGTCTTCCCTCCGTTAGGGGGAGATAAGAATGTGAGCGTTCCTGATGAACGACGTGTAGAATGTCTCATCTTGATCCCCAAACCACACATGTGAAATTGAAGTGCAAAGAATTCTACTACTAGTTGAAGTGCAAAGAATCTAGATCTAAATAGTGTAGCCCATAATATGTTACACACTTCACAAGATCTAGTTAAAGTGACGAGATCATATATACCTGCTGCAAACCTGCAAGGATAAATGTCCCCGTAGGACGTATCGTCCTAGTTGGATGCGGTACGGCCATGGCGGCTAACCAGTCATAGTCCCTGTCCAGAAGAGAGGTAAACCATTAAGTTCGAACGATTCTTATTCCTAGAAGAAAGTAAACTTGGCACAAATGAATCTTCTTGCCATCGCAATCTCAAACCAATTCAACTCACGAGATAAATCCGGATTATGGGTTCGTCCTAGAAGAGACAAAGTTGGGGGACGCTCCAACATTTAAACCCACTCCCAAGAATAGAAAATCTCTGTAAATTTTGTGAGATATTGAATTGGAATAAGAGTTCATCGATGATATGTTTGTATTTGCGGTGGCCACCGAATTTATAATAAGCGATGATGTCAAACCTTGCTTCGTTGATAGATCTCAACGAAGAGATGATTGGCTAAAAAGGAAAGAAACAATCCAGGTCAAATCAAATTCCTTAACTAAGAGAAAGGTGTTGTGGGCCTGTTGTTCCCACACCTACCCATGTTAAACATATATTGTTTATATGGGTATTTGTAAGGAAGCGTACTGGAAAAAATGAGATTGTGATATAAGTCTCGTTTAGTGACGCACAGATTTTCTCAACGCCCTGCGATTGATTACAAGGAGACGTACTTTCCCGTAATGGACGTCATAACGTTCCACTACCTTATCAGTTTGGTAGTTTCCAAATAACTGAATAAGCAGCCTATGAATGTGGTAACAACTTATCTCTATGGGGATCTGAATATAGAGATATACATGAAGTTTCCTGAAGGACTTCTGTTACCCAATGCAAATAGTTCTAGACCACAGAACATGCTCTCCATTTGCTAGAGTAGTTCACTTTAGTGGTTCAAACAATCCAGACGGAGTTGGTATAACCGTCTAAGTGAATATTTGTTTGGGGTGGGATATATGAATAAATGGACTATGCCCATGCGTGTTTTAAGGAAACAAATTCCGGGTTTGTAATTTGTGGTAATTTATGTCAATGACATGAATTTGACTGATACTCTTGAAGAGATTAAGGAAACTGCAAAACACCTGAAATCAGAGTTTGAGATGAATGACTTTAGGAGACCAAATATTATTTTGTCGACCTGAAGTCGTGCAAAGTGCAGATGGAATTTTGGTCCATCAATCAAATTAAATCTAGAAGATGTTATTAAGATATTTTGATGAGGATAAAACAAAGTATTTAAGCACACCTATAGTCGTCCAAGGTCTAAAGACACCGGTATTATCATGCAGATAATAATAAAGAGATATTAAGGCCAGAAGACTCATATCTAAGTACAATAGGCGCATTATTGTACCTGGTTAAATGGCCTTGACCGGACATCTCATCTGATGTGAATTTGTTAGCTAGATATAGCTCTGCACCAACATGCCGCCTCCGTAAATGGCATAAAAGACAATTTTCCGTTACTTTAAATGTATGATGGAAAATGACTCATTTTATCCCTAGGCATCATGGAATGAATCAACCGCCTATGATCCTTGGAATGATGTTTGTCTTGTTAAATATGTTGACACGGGTTATGTAAACCAACACAAGGCTTATTCCCAACTGATTATGTCTTTACTATAAGGAATACAATAATCTTAGAGGTATATGAAACAAAAACCTCTTTAAATCATGCTAACTATTAAGTTATTCAAGAAGCATGATCAATGTATCAATGTAGTAGTTTTACCTAGTGTGTAGTTTTCAGGGGGAGTCAATATTAGGGGGAGTATCCTGAAGTATACTCTTGACCATTGTGTACTCTTTTTGTCATTCGTCCAGGGTTATTTTGTCCCACTGGGTTTTGTTACCTGGCAAGGTTTTAATGAGGCACACATGTAATTGGTCACCTTCCTCATGGTGCATATTGAAGATGCCTTTATTTGAAATATATGCATTTGCTCATCTTTTCCCTTCGACCACGGGTTTGTCCCACTGGGTTTACCGGGCAAGGTTTTGGTGTAGCAACTATTATGCATCTATCTCCCATAGACTCACATCTTATGATCAAGACTAAACCGCTTCACCGAAATCAAGGGTTATAACTATCACTGCTACTTGTGCGTTGTACTCTTTTCTCCTTCGACCAGGATTGTTTTTGTCCCATAGGGTTTTTATTACCTGGCAAGGTTTTGACGAGGCAACACCGAAGCACATATTAGGGGAAGCTAATGACAGAGAATACCCAAAGGGGAGTGTTGTAAATAGTTATTATTTAGTGAACATTCTTGTAATTAGCCAACTAGGGTTGTTATTGTAATTTACATCATGACCTCATCTCTATATAAGAGATGGTTCCCCACTCAATAATATACACATATTCTCTCATTCTCTTGGTTGTTCTCTCCTTTCTCAATCTATTCCTTTTGTTTTACAACAATCTAAAATTAATATCATGGTAACTAGTACCGGTATATATCTTATCAATGATTTATTTATTTCTTAACAACTAATGTACATATGTAGAATCAATGTGAAAATCATCCTTATTATACAATCTTATTCTTAATTATTTACATTATAAGAGCTTGAACCAATAGTGATTTGAGAAGTATGCCCCGGAGGTTTATGTTTGAGGAGATGTGGATTCGGGAAGAGGAATGTGGGCAGATTATTGGGGAGTGCTGGGAACGGGGGTGGCCTCTTGGGATTGAGGATCGAATGAAGCTGGTTGCAGCGAGGTTAAAGGAGTGGGAGCGAGAGAAGTTTGGTCATGTCCGGAGGAAAATTAGAGATCTTAGAAAGGTCTAGATATGCTGCAACGCAGGTATCCTTCAGCTGAGGTGCTACAACAAAGAGAAGATGCTGAAAGAGAGCTGGACAAGGTGCTTGAGCGGGAAGAAGTTATGTGGTGTCAACGCTCTCGGGTGAATTGGTTAAAGTGTGGCGATAGAAACACAAAATTTTTCCACAGTTTTGCGAAGCAAAGGGGAGCTATGAATAAGATTGCTGGTGTCTTGGGGGAGGACAACAGATGGAGAACTGGTTATGTTAATGTTGGATGTGTCTTCGTGGACTATTTCAGACAACTTTTTTCTACAGGAGGGTCTGATATGAGTCATGGGATTTTTGGGGAGGTTGCTGGTAGAGTTACGGTGGAGCAAGGAGTGTCACTTAACAGACCTTTTTCTAGAGGAGAAATTGAAGCTGCGTTAAAGGATATGGGACCAACAAAATCTCTAGGGCCAAACGGTATGCCGCCTCTTTTCTATCAAAAGTATTGGTCTGTGGTAGGGGATGCGGTGGTTAATAAGTGTTTGGAGTTTCTCAATGGGAATGGCACGGTTAAGGATCTGAATCACACCTTAATCGCTTTGATTCCTAAAATTCTGGCTCCAAAAAAGGTGACTGAGTTTCGACCTATTAGTTTGTGTAATGTCATCTATAAGTTGATTTCGAAGGCATTGGCTAACAGATTGAAGGTGATCTTACCGGATTTGATTGCGGACTACCAAAGCGCGTTTGTGCCAGGGCGACTAATTCATGACAATGTTATTGCTGCGTTTGAAACAGTGTATAATTTAAAGAGAAGGGGGAAGAAAAGTAGGCAGAAAACAGCGATCAAATTAGACATGGCCAAGGCTTATGATAGAGTCGAATGGGAGTTTTTGAGAGCGATGATGCTTGCTATGGGTTTTCCGTTGCGGTTTACCCGGCTACTAATGGAGTGTGTGCAGTCGGTTTCCTACTCTGTGCTCATCCAAGGCAGACCTTTTGGTAGAATTGTTCCATCTAGAGGAATCCGCCAGGGAGATCCTATTTCCCCATATCTCTTTCTTTTAGTTGCAGAAGGCTTTTCTGCTTTGTTGAAAAAAGCGGAGAGAGAAAAATTATTGCATGGAGTTTCAATTGCCCGGGGTGCACCATCGGTAACACACATGTTCTTTGCTGATGATAGCTTGTTGTTTTGTGATGCTTCAGTTCAAGATTGTCTCAAGTTAAAGGAGATTTTTGCTGTGTATGAGAGGGCATCGGGGCAGAAAATCAGTGTGGAAAAATCTGCTGTTAGTTTCAATCCACAAACGACGAGGGTAGTGAAGGAAGCTTGTAGTACAGCGTTGGATATGAAAATTGTTCCATGCCATGAACGTTATTTGGGATTGCCTATAGTGACTGGGAGAAATAAAAAGAAGGTCTTCAAGGGTGTGGTTGATCGGGTGTGGCAGAAAATACAAGGTTGGGAAGGTAAACTGCTTTCCAAGGGTGGTAAGGAGGTGTTGATCAAAGTTGTGGCTCAGTCAATACCTACTTACACTATGAGTGTTTTCTAGCTACCGGTAGGGATTTGTAAGGAAATTAACAGGCATCTAGTAAGATACTGATGGGGAAATTCTAGTGGAAAAGGTATACATTGGAGGAGGTGGGATGCACTTTGTGTGCCGAAGGGAGAAGGTGGATTGGGTTTTAGGGAGTTATAGTGTTTTAATCAAGCTTTGGTTGGAAAAATTGGTTGGAGGCTAATTCAAGATGAGGAGTCTTTGGTTGGTCGGATGTTGAAGGCTAAATACTACCCTAATAGTTCTTTTTTGGAGGCTGTTATTGGGAGGAATCCTTCCAGTATATGGAGGGCTGTGATGTGGGGTAAACAACTTCTAACTAAAGGTCTTCGGTGGAGGGTAAGCAATGGGGCCGACATCCAAGTTTTTTAAGACCCTTGGGTACCTGGAATACCTGACTTTAAAATTGCATGGAAGAATGGCTGTGATTGGAATATGAGAGTGAATTATCTGATTTCAGTGTCTGGTTTGTGGGATATGCATAGGCTGGAGCAAGTAGCTACAACACAGGAAGTGGAGGCTGTGCTTAGTATCCCTATTGCATGATCAATGTGTCGAGATAAATTGATTTGGAATCAAAATAAGCAGGGGAAGTTTTCATTTAAGAGTGCTTATTGGCTGGTAAAAAAAGAGAGCAATCGCTCTACACCGATAGCTTCAGTGTATTGGAAACATCTTTGGAAACTCAAAGTCCCACCGAAGATGAATCATTTTTTGTGGAGGTGTTCGATGGGATTTATTTCATGCATGTGGCCGTTGTATCAGAGGTATATTGTTCAAAGTCCATTATGTCCGAGGTGCCAAGCTACTGATGATACGCCCTTGCACGTAACCTGGTCTAGTTTGTTTTGTGTTGCGGTGTTAGAGAGGGTGAGTTTCTATTCCAAGCTGGTTTCGGGTATGTCGACTAACTTTACTGAGTTTTTGAATCATGCTTTCAAAGTTTTAACTGTGGATGAGATGAAAATGCTTGTTATAATGCTTTGGAGCAATTGGAGTGAGAGAAATAGGGTCATACATGGAGAACGGCCTCGACCCCCATCTATTATATATGACCAGTGTGTGTTGATGTGGGAAAGTTTGTTGGCGGTGCAGAATAGTATGCAATCACACAGGAGAAGTGGGGGGGTCTATAATTGGTATGGCATGGCAACCTCCTAGCCCTGGTATGTTAAGCTTAAATACTGATGCTTCTGTTATTAATAATGGAGTTTATATTGGAGTGGGAGTTGTTGTGAGAAACCATTTGGGGGATCTGGTGCTAGCGGGAGGAGAAAGAGTCCAAGGCCGTTTTTGGCCAAGTGTTGCTGAGTTGTTGGCAATCTGTAAGGGGCTGGAATATGTAGTAGAGCATAATTGGTTACTAGAGAAGGTTGAATGTGATTGTTTAGAGGCTGTGAGAGTGGTAAATGATGTTGGTGAGTGTCTTGCTTAAGAGGGGATATTGGTTGATCGAGTTAGAGCTCTGTTGGTTGTTGTTGGTAGTCCTAAGCTCTCTCACGTCTCTAGGACTGCGAATAGTGCGGCTGATGTAGTGGCTAAGTATGTAGCCCGATTAAATGGGTGGTTAGTTTGGTTAGAGGTTGGGCCCGATTGGCTCATGGATGTCATTGATAGCGACAGACCCGTAACTGTTTCTGGTAGTAGGGAAATGAGTGGGGAAAATTCTTCCTCCACCGATAATTCCCATGTTTTGTAGTCTCTTTCATTCTGAATAAAATTATGTTATTTCTCTAAAAAAAAGAAAAAGAGCTTGAACCAATTAAAATGTATTAATAGAGCCGTAAAATACTATATTAATCATGGCAGACGTTTGTTTACTATTCTAGAGAAAAAGAAAGGAAAAAAAGGGTAGTAACCAATACATATAATCAAATAGTGATTTCTATTTCTATCTAAGTAATCAAGGAGAATAAAATCAAAAGGATGCCAATCAAGGAGAATACATGCATAGAATAAAATCAAAGGGGTGCCATGGCACCCTTTGGCCTTAGTGTACCTTCGCCTATGCCACCTCCTGTTTTGGCCACATCAGTAAGTCTGGGTATGCAAAGTCTCTTTTAGTCGTTGCGGGCGTGCCACCGCACGGACGCAGAATGTAGTAGTCGTAGTAACGGGGTGCGCTTAGCCTTTTGTTTCTAATCAAGCGACTGAGGATGGAGAGAGCACCAACTCCACCGCAGGGTTCTTCAGATTCGCCTTGCGTACTCGGCAAGGACTTACAGTAGTCCGCCTGAGCGTCACAATATCGATACTCGACGTGAGCGTCACAATATCGATACTCGACGTAAGATCGAGCAGAGCTTCAACTGGGAAGGAAATGAAAGAAAAAAAGAGAAAGCTTCGGGGAGCGTACAGGGAAACGAAAGAAAAGTTGCGGGGAGCGTTTGGAGGTTCAACTGTGTTGAAGGTTGTATTGTATTTTGTAGAGTTGTTAAGTGTCCTCGAACTCATTTATATAAGTTATTTTTAGGGCCACAGGTATTGACCCAAAGCATGTCAAAAACTTGTAGAAGTCTTCAACAATAAATGTGGCGTAGGCGATGTTAATCACCTCATGGTCGTCGCTCTGTTCTAAACAATAGAGTTCGCCTAGAACACTTCTTGGACGTATGCTCCCTTTAAGCACTGTATGAGTGCCCTTGAATACTAGAAGTCTGCGTGTATATCTCTTTAATCAAATAGAACTAGGAGTGATAGTATGCTTCACGTCTATACCAAACTTGATTGCACTCCCGTCCAAATTCATTTTGCAAACTTCTTCCTCGCGCGCCTTCCGTCTCACATGCAACCTCTCTCTTCACACGCAATCCATCTCGCATGCAACCTTATACTTCGCATGCAATCCTTCTCGCATGCAACCTTATACTTCGCGAGGTCCTCTATCTATTTCGCATGCAAACGTTGACTTGCATTACATCTCTTTCCATCCATGTAGGACTCAACTTCTATGCGAAGTCCCTGGCTCTTCGCATGCAAGCATTTTCCTTCGCCTGTAAAACACATAGGGAGCACATACACTTGCATTCATGTGATTAAGGAATAGCAACCTTAATACATGCAAACTCTTCTACTGGCGAGCCACACACATATAGCCTTTTATGCAATTAAGGATACTTGCTCCACTATCCATTCAGTCAACATATGCGGCCAATACCTTAGTCCTCTCCCATGCGAACTCTTCTCCTCTGTTTCCTCACGCAGTCTCCTACTCGAAGCCCCCTGCGCAAAGTCATCACCTCGCGTGCGAATATTCAGCTCGCATGACTTTGTTTGCTAACGGGTCATCATTTATAAACTCAATTATTTTGGGCTCGTCGGTGTGACGTGAATCATGAATTTAACTAATATTCACATAGACAATTACTGTCCAGTAAAATATTAATTTGGGTGTAAACACCTCCTATCTTCTTGTTTTAACATTCACTTCCCTTCACATTTTTACTGATTTCACACAGAAAAAAAAAATATTATATAGACACCATAAGATCCAGAAGAGACAATAATGAGGTTGTCTAATTCAAAAGCATGTTGCCTCATCAGTTAGATCTACATGTTCAAAAGCATTTTATACTTGTTCTGGCAAGCATCCAAGCATAATGCGCAAAAGCTGAGGAGTTAAATCTGAAGTACTGACCGAAATACTATTGTCTAACATTGTTATTCTCCTTTTCACATCAAATAGTCTTGTGAGAAAGAAGACTGTCATGGACAGAACTTCTATATGCTGGACATTGCATCGGACAATAGAATGTCATCTTTAATCTCACCATAGTTGTGCAGAAGATAGGCTGCTGAGGGCCTCTCTGAAGGTGTGTCATCAATCATTCGCAGCACCCATTTCTTCACAGGGTTATCGTTCCAGGCTTTGTTGGGAAAGGTTTTTTTCTCCCTCAAGTTATGAAGAACTCTGGCTCTGTCTGAATTGCTTGTAAAAGGCTGAAGCATTTCGAACAAAAGAATCCCTGCGTTGTAGATATCAGCCTTGGTATCAGCATCCTTTGTGCTCCTCTCAGGTGCTCTATACCTTCAGAGAGGCCAGAAGGAGATGAAGTATCTCATACAACAAATGGAGGACAGAGGATGCTGATACCAAGGCTTTAGAGTTTAGAATTCAGGGTTTAGGGTAATGGATAGAATGTGGATTAACCGCTCATTAATTTTGGGTGAATTTGTGATAACGTGTAAATTTGCACGGGTAGAATGCTGGGTTATTTATACTATAGCGACACTTACGTTGAAAAAATTTCGTCACTTAATTTACTCGTCGACAGTAAGCTTTTAGAAAACAACCAAAAGAGTAAAGAGTCACGTTTATGTATGTGACAAACAACCTAATTTTGTTGGTTTTTTGTTGGTCTTTTTTTTTAAAGATATAACATGATGCATTTAAGGGTTCACGGATTTGTATACAATTTCGTTAACAAATTTCTCACAAATCAAATTTATAGGGTCACACATTGCCGAAGAACTAAAGCCATGCACTGTAGCCATCAATTTCATGTCTTTCACATCATAATATTACCAGGTGATTCTCAACAAAAGCGAGGTTTCTATGGTGTGTTAGATGCTAGATTAATCTTCATAGTAACAGTGTATTATGTACAATCGATCTCCATCTCGTATACAAAATTATACTTAAAAATTCAAACTACGATTAATTTTCTAAATTAATAACACAACGTCCAAGCTGCCAGTAACGATCACTTTTTAAAAAGATTAATTTTCAACGATTTATTCACTTTTTCAAACTACATTTTGAACTATAATATTTTATCTAAAATTCTTATTACTTGCTATTGCGTTTGGACCACAAAAAATTACCTTATATTTAGGAATATTAATAAATCTCATGTTCAGGTTTCTTTTTTTCGGCAAACTTGTTTATAAACTACAGTACCGATCATTTATCTCATAAGAAGCACCAAAAACTAAGTTAGAACTTACTTATCAAATGGCATCCTCTACGTGTAGACTTTATGAAATTAAATATAATAGTCAGGGTATTCTTCACCAATTAAAGTCTTCCTAATGACATAATTATATCCATCAAAAATATTTGTGCAACGGACTACGATTGCATATCCTCCCGACCTTCGAAATGATAATAGATTATAGGAAAAGATATTAAACAAATTATCAAAAGTGAGAAGAAGAAAAACTTCAATAAACTAAGCAAGTTATTATGATCTAGCGGCTGAGTATTTCATGTTCTGTGAAGTGTGACAAGAAGAAGGAGGGCAGCTGTAACCAAAAGAAACATAGACAAAACCAAAAGAAAACCTTCATATAAATACTGAACGAATACCCGAAGAAAAATTGAGTCCTCTATTATCATTTGGTGCTAAATATTGATTGATAACCACTTCTACGACTGGACTGTTAATTTCTCCAATCTAGATGTAGCCATCTGTAACCAAATTTGTAATCAATGAGCTCCAAACCAAATACTACATCATATTGAAAGTTCTAACAGTTTCAGAGATCTATTAGATTGTCCAACATATTCAACTTTCAAATAAATTTACCAGCTCTTGTCTTGAGGGTTCGCATCAGCTAGATATCAAGCACGTACATGTGGAAATTACATATGTGATTGATGAATAGATAAATCGAACAATTCCACACAACTTCTATTCATACAGATCTAGTAAAAAGTTTCACATATGTTTCGATTTCCGCATAATTACAAAGATCATATTCAACTTTCAAATAAACTTACCAACTCTATTTACTGTCCTGATATCCTACTGAGGTGAAATCTACTGAGACACAGAGGTGAAATCTCTAAAAAATCCTCAAATCACTTTTCAAAACAAAAATTACGCTCTCCGATTCCAAAATAAGGAAAATGGACTGTGAGGCCGAGCTAGCTAAACAAAACAGATCAAATCTATAAATATTGCGCCACATAATCGATCACAACATCAAGATTAATAATGTTATTAAATAACATGAAAAAAAAACCTGGTATGAACAGGTGATCATCTTGATCTGGTGAACATATCGAAGGAAAACTAAAACTAAATGGTCCACAAGTGAAATTGTTCATAATGTGGACAAGAGTTTGGAGAGCTAAGCATTCTAGTGTGTGATCATGAAATAAATAGAGAGGTTGTGATTGAAAGTACTTTTGTTTAGGATATGATCATTTGAACATTTTTGTTTGAATGTATATGAAGTACGTATGACTTACCCAGTTACCTCTCAGAAAATTCTAACTGTATGTACAACATGGCTTATCTAACCAAACTTTGTATTGATGCTTTTGTCTATGAATTGATGCAATTCCATATTGTCATTTTCACATGCTAGGCCAATAGTTGAATGTGTTTGCTTGGACTTAATTAATTTGAGTTGATGTGTTTGTCATAACTTGATGTTTGCTAGAGATTGATTACCTTTAGGCAATGAGAGCATCCCATGTGTACATGTGAGAGTGGTGAGCTAAAACCACTTAGAGATATGATTGGCTTGTTTGCTTGATTGGCTACCTAAATCTAAGCTTTATGCACTTAGAGACAAAGGATTGAGGCCTATCTGGTAATTGAATTTGTCACTTTGTAGTTAACTCTAGACTTTTCCGTTTAGAGTTGATAAAATCAGAGGGGTTTAAGCCCTAGTAGTCTGATCTGAATGCTAAGAGGGTAGTTGGACAAGTAGTTTCGCATCGTTCTTATTTGATTGCTTTAATGCTTGTAAGGGAGGCAAAAGGTGAAACCTGATGCCCCAACCCCCATCCATTTGACAACAAATCATTTGGTCTAGCTTATTTTACATTTCTTACTTTAGTGATTACAATTTAATCTCAACACTTCATATTATACATACCCACCATGGACGTTAGCTCTCCTTTAAGTCGTTGTTAGTAATTTGTATATTTGTACATCCATCTAACTTACCTTAAGACTCCACTAGCTAAAGTGGGATTTCTTAATCCCTTGGGTTCGACAACTTTTATTCTAAACCCCACTATTCTATTATGCCCCTTATACTTAGGGATGGCTTCGATCAATGCTAACAACATTAATTTGAGTTAGCTCCTAGCTTTTGGTTTCGAAAATGAGGAGGGAAGTATATATAAAAGCATGTGTGGTCATACGTGAAACGACGTAGTCTCATTGTTTTGGTTTCGAAATCCCGGAAGTATCGTTGAGCAACAAAGTTTCTCTTTCTTCACCCCACCTGCCTTTTGTTAACGGTGCATGCCACTACGCGATAAAAAGAGAAGGTGACGGCGCGATAAAATCATCCTATTGCTAACACTAAATTTCATCGTTAACTTATGCCGATGGATATCAACAATAAGCTTTTATGAAACATTAGACCAAAAGACTGGCGTTTATATATGTGAATAATTGTCGGTAATTTTTTTGAAGAAGTAACATAATTTGTAACAGAATTTATTGGTTAACGTTCTCACCAAGCTTGTTTGTTACTCACCAAGCTTATTGTGAGACTTGTAACATGAATTAGCTGGCTATGTACCCATTTATATATCCAAGCTACAGCTAGTCTTTCCTTGTTGATCTTCTTAAGATGCATAATATATAGTTGGATCGATTAAAAAGTCTCACAAACTTAAAGGACCTTTGAAGTTAAGGATCATAGGTTGTTTTTTTTTTTTTTTGAATCTAGGATCATAGGTGTTTTGTTACTTAATAAATGTTACCGTGCATGAAACTATGAAAGCTTCCCGGAAACTGTCACGCACTAGTTTTAAATTTCTCCGGCCATCCTATCCTTTTTTTATGTACGTTGATCATCAATCAGTGCGTGGACTTGGACTAATCACAAATTCACAACAAATCAGAGATAGAAATAAAAGTGAGAAAAATAACTAAAGGTATCTTTCGAGAAGTTTCTTCTTCTTCTTCTTCTTCTTCTTCTTCTTCTTCTTCTTCTTCTTCTTCTTCTATAGAGACTTCCCCCAAGCAAACCCTTTGGAGCAGCTAAGTTTCTGTAATTGATCTTGCTTCTTTAATTTATAAGAAATAGGCCTATGTTCCAAATTAACACTTGAATTATTGGCTCCATTTCAAGTTCAGTAGTCTCCGCGCGCCTGTATGTTTTTCACTCTTCTTTTCTCTTTTTCTCATGCAGCCAACAAACTGGTAATGGTAGGGGAGTTTCTAAGCGGGGCAGCTCTCAGAGCAGCATTCGGGTTGCTGTTTGATGTGGTTAAGGAAGCGATTGACAAGTGATGGGCACATTTTATACCATATTTTTATCCCTAATTTATGTGTTAGTTATTTGTCTTTAGTAGTTTGAGTTATTTAGTTTGTTTTTGTATTCTTATAGATGTTGTCATAAATAAATAAAATGTTAAATATATAGAAGCAATTTATCTATTTTCAAATAGTAAATTGAGTCCTTATTTTTAACATGAGTCTTTTTCCCTTAATTTAGATGAATAGTTGCAACACATGTTCTTCTTGTTCTAGTAGCATGCATATCATACATTGGTGGATTGCTTTCTCATTGCATTAAGTGTGATGTGTGGAAAATGTAACCTTAGCCATCAAATGTTGAATTTACTTTGGTTGCTTGATTCATATAGGAATGTGCATGAATTGATGGAAACAAATGGGGAATTATATGAAGAATTGCCAAAGACAAGATTGCATGGAACAAGCTTGCATGAATCTAGGAGCTCACCTTTCAAAACTTCAAAGATCTTGTACGTACTTGTTTCTCTTCACACTTAAGAAGTGAAATTAGTAAAAGATGTTGAAGACAAAAGGAATTGATGAAAAGAAAGTGGTGTGTAAAATCATTTATGAGTGAACATGTTCCATCAAGCTAGCATGAGATTTTGGACGGAAGGAAAAATCACATTCACATGGAGATGAAGATGGAATGAAGATCATTGTTGTCCTATAAATAAATGTTGCTTCAAGTGAATAAAGAGGAGGAAGAGAGTGGAGAATTAGAGACACTTTGTTGCTCTTTGTTCTTCCCTTTCTTTAACTACTTTTTGTATGATCGATGTTTAGTATTGTTTTAAGTATGTTTTCAATTTGTACTATATCTAGCTAATTTTCTTAAGAACTAATTTCAGTTTACCTCTATCAACTTAGGTCGATTATCATGTTAGTCATTCTTCTTTCAATTTCATCAAAAACACCCCTCAACTCCCAATTTTCATCAACTGCGCATGTCCAAACCTCTAATCTTCATCCAATTCCTTTGTCAAGTGATGACTTGATATCAAGAAAAAATAAAAAATAAAAAAATAACAAATTGCATTCAATCCCACTAAAATCACTAAGGTTGGGGGTTGTGATGGGAACGAAGATGTGT
>NC_020495.1:26483361-26505625 GCF_000184155.1 Fragaria vesca subsp. vesca | reverse complement strand
AATCTTAGTTTTTTTTTTTTTTTTTAACTTTTCATTTAAGACGATGATTCTGGTGAGAGGACAGCGGTTGGGCTCACTAGGAAGCAATGGGTTTCATAAATAAATTGGAGATTAAAACCCATGGTAGAAGAACCAATGAACCATACAGGGTTTTGGGATTTTGGGTTTTTTTTGGTCATGCTCATCTATTTTATATTTAAAAGAGTTTGCAAAGTTACTGCAGCTTTTTCTAGTTTCAGAGATAGAAGGAGGAAGCAAGAGAAAGACGAATTTATCTTTTGAAGTTTAACGGTAGAGACACCAAATAACAGAAAAAATAACGGCATGTATCGATTTTGGGTCATAATTACAACTTCATGTACTGTTTTGATTTTCTCAAAAGATAATGTACTAGCCTTTAGAGTGGACCATAATTGGTGTACTGTTTTTGAAATTTTCCCTTCTTTTAATTATCTACAATTCCCATAGTGATGTTATCCATGCCTATGACTCTTGCTTCAAAATGCATTAATAAAATCTTTGTTCCTTTCACCTTTAATGTCATGCATTTTTGGTAGTTTGGAAGTCACTTTTATTAATCCATGTTTGGCTTTGTAAAATATTTAATATGAAATCCTTTGATCTTTTGTCATTCAAATGAATTTGTTTCACATTTGATGCTTAGCACACACTTTGATCTCTTGTAGTTTGTAGTTTCAATAAGTTTGTTTACATGTGATGCTTGGTGTTCATAATTAAGAAGCGAAGAAGAGTCTACTTTAGATATATTTCATATGTGTTTCATTGTTAAATCTTGATAAAGCAGTAGATTGATTTCTAGATTGCTACTCTTAATTCGGGAATTAGTAGATAATGTTTAGAGACTTATCAAATAATGTGGTGGAATCCGATACCTTAGTTACTTCGTCTTCAAGGTAATTTTTATCTCTTAGCTTTGTCGTAATATTTAGCTCTACATCTCAATCAACTTTCATTCAACTAGGTTAGTGTTAAATTAATTTAGATTCGATTAGTTTTTCCTATTTTCATACATTCCCTGTGGGTTCGACCTCGCTCTTGCATATCTGTACTGCAACTGATTCGTGCGCTTGCGAGTAACATTTTAAAACACATCAACAAGTCTACGACGTTTAATTCCCTCCTTAAGAACATCAAATTCACTTTAGAGCTTCCAAACCCGTTGATCGAAAAGATAGCAGAGCAGAACATGGAATTGGGTCTCCCGGCGGAGGAGATGAAGTATCTCATACAACAAATGGAAGAGAGCGTAGAGCTCGTTCGTAAGTCATCGAAGGTTAGCAAATGGAACTGCATGAAGTTTCACTACACGGACCAACTTGTGGAACTAGATGGGTGTTTGAGAAGACTGCTTGACATATTGAAGGTGCAAGGAGTGAGGGATGGGAAGGAGACTTTGGTTTTGGCAAGGAAAAATGGTGACCAACTTGTTGAATCGGCAAGGGATTGCAAAACGATCTTGGCTTTGGCAAGGAAAATCAACATGTTGGTCAAGCGACTTGAACGTTTGGTACCTCGCCCTCACAAAGGTCACTTTCATTTTTCTTTTTAGTCAACAATGATGACATTCGGGGAAGTTGTTTCCCCAAACGTATTGGTTACGGTTCATATAGTTTTTTTTTTTTTTGTATGGTGTTTTAGAACACCAGCCAATTTTATAGGTTCCAGTTTAAGTCCAAGTTATGAGCTCCATCCTTAGCATAGGTGTGGGAGTTCTATGTTCTTTGTCTGATACCCCTGTAGAGGTGTTACGGTTCATATAGTTAAGGTCTTAAAAGTTTTCTATATATATATGACTTAACATTCTTGCAGTTTCAAGCATCTTACTTTCTTTATTTGCTTCCTTCTTAATATCAAAGTCAGTATGATTATGGAGATGTTGTACCAATGTTTAGGAAGGTGGAGAAAGGAGAGCAGGAACAAGGTCTCAAGAATGATGAGCAGAAGCGCTGGTAGAAATGCTATTTTGTGAGGCTCAGCCTGAGGGCCATATTTTCGAGACATCCAACTCAAGAGTTTTCAGTTACGAAGAGCTAAAGACTGCTACTAGGAATTTTCGGCAAGAAGGATTACTTGGTGAGGAAAGCTTTGGAAAGGTTTTCAAGGGTTGGCTGGATGAAAAGACTCTTGTACCTTCAAATGCTGGCACTAGAATGATCATTGCTGTCAAGAAATGGAACCCAGATAGCTTTCAAGGCCTTAAAGAATGGCAGGTACCATATATATATACTTTCATGAAACTAGAATTATTGGCTAGGAGAACACCCAGGATGTTGTTGAACCTCTTTTTTAGCTTATGAACTTTCATATATCAAGAAAATTATACAACCTGCGACATATATGCAACTGCCACTTTTTCGAATCCTAATACTCAAATGAGAGAATGTTCTTGTACCACAGTTTTTGCATAAGATGAAGATAAATTATTTGTTTCTTTGTTATGCTTAATAATTCAGGCAGAGGTTGACTTCCTAGGAAGGCTTTCTCATCCTAACATTGTTAAGCTATTGGGACACTGCTCAGAGGATAAGCAGCTGCCCCTTGTCTATGAATTCATGCCGAAAGGATCCCTTGTCTATGAATTCATGCCGAAAAGAAGCTTGGCGGATCATCTTTTCAGAAGTAAGAAACCTAACTTAATGATGAGAACTTAATTTTGTTGCTTTTATTACAAGTTTATCAATGAGTGAACCCCAGCACAACTTTCATTTCCAGGAGCAGTACCGTCTTGGGACAACAGACTCAAAATAGCTATCGGAGTAGCTCGCGCCTTATCTTTCTTACACAGTTTACAGAAACAAATCATCCTCAGAGATTTCAAAGCCTCTAATATCTTGCTTGATGAGGTTAATTTATTCTATTTCTCTCTTTTCATCTTTGGTTTTTTTGGTGCAACTAAGCTTTATTTTGTTCTTGGAAAGTACTTAATTTGGTTAGTATCTGAGAGGATGCATGGGGGCAGTGGTACAAGCAGTAACCTATGACCAAATAGGAATATGTGTACATGAAGTTGATTAAAATTTGTTTCTGTATTTATCTTCTGCAGAATTACAATGCAAAACTCTCAGGGTTTGGCTTGGCAATGTTGGGGCCAAGTGATGCAGAGTTATATGTAGAGACTGAAGTTATGGGCACATATGGTTATGCTGCTCCAGAGTACGTTGCAACAGGTAGTGAAACTTATCTCGGTCACAAAACTGGGCAGCATTGGGAAGGTTCATATATGAAGCATGTCTTTGTTGGTTATTACAAATTAATAAGGACTAATTTCAGTCTACCCCCATCAACTTTAGGTCGATCATCATGTTAGTCCTTCTTCTTTCAATTTCATCAAAAACACTCCTCAACTTCTAATTTTCATCAGCCGCGCATGTTCAAACCTCCAATCTCCATTTAATTCCTCTGTCAAATGATGACTTGATATCAAGAAGAAAGTCAAATTCTGAAAGTTACCTTTCGGACCATTTTTTCCCCATATCGATACACATTTTCGTTCTCATCACAACCCCCTAACCTTAATGATTTTAGTGGGATTGAATGTAATTTGTCTATTTTTCCTTTTTTTCTTTCTTCTTGATATCAAGTCATCACTTGACATAGGAATTGGATGGAGATTGGAGGTTTGGACATGCACGGTTGATGAAAATTGAGAGTTGAGGGGTGTTTTTGATGAAATTGAAAGAAGAAAGACTAACATGATGATCGACCTAAAGTTGATGGAGGTAAACTGAAATTAGTTCAATTAATAAACTCTGCTCTGTCTAACAGGTTGTTTGTACGTGAAGAGCGATGTGTATAGCTTCGGTGTTGTGCTACTCGAAATGCTGACATGTTTAAAGGCCCTTGATATGAACCGTTCTTCTAACAAACATAATTTAGTCGATTGGGCTAAACCACTTCTCTCTCATAAAAGAACATTAGAAACCCTCATAGATGCCAAGATAAAGGGCCAATATTCCTCCCGGGCATGGCCGGACTTGACATGAGGCTGAGGAGTCAGCCGACTCAAGGCCCAGAGTCATAAGGGGCCCATAAAAAAATTAACAAGTTTTCATTATATCCAGATCCTACTAGCACAGTAATCAAGCTCAACTTTTGTCAAATTAAAAAAAAATACTGACATGATGGGCCCATACAAGTTTAATAAGTTATACATAATTATAGTATATCTTAAAATCCATTAAAGTCCATACGTAAGAAATTTGTTTTGTAAATAGGATTTATAATGTAAAATATGATTATTAAAACATTATCCAAATAGGATAACTAGAATATTTAGATATAAATTACTAAAACATAGAGAGGTTTGGTAATCTCTACATATATTTGGATATTACATGAATATTTTCAGAAATTACATGTTGTTTGTTGTTTCAATTGTTGTTAGCTAGTTCCCGAAATTTTTTTATAAAGAAAATGCATTTCATAAAAATAAAAATAAAAAATGACACGAAATGCACATTAAGATTTGAGGGCCCAACTTTGAGAGTTCGACTCAGGTCTGAAAATCTCAGGTCCGGGCCTGCTCCCGGGAAGCAGTACAAATAGCAAAGATCATCCAAAAATGCCTAGTACCAGATCCTGAAGATCGTCCTTCAATGAAGGAAGTTGTGGATGCATTGGAACAGATTCAGGCAGTCGAGGAAAACTCAAAACAAACACAAAATACCGCTACAGAATCTATTCCAAGCTCTCAATCCTAAATATATCATGGTAAAATATGAATGAATAAATGCCGCTTACAAAGTGTTAAGATTGGATCCTATATTAATCTATAAATGCAGAATGATTTTGATTCAGATACTTCATTCATCCATAATTTCATATATTTGATGACTGATCACATTAAACATTTTCCCATGTTTGCATATATGGAAAACTATTTCGTATAATATAGCATATAGTACCCGTTGTTAAATGTAACATTGTGTCTCTGAAACAATCCTTCTGTTACAATTTCTCTTCAACAGCTTGGCTTGTAAATGTAGTAATGCAGAAATGAGCTTTTTCTTTTGCTTTCTCTTTATCTGAATATGTATACGGATTTTATGTGGTAATATATAACTCTTTTTATCTTCACTTTCTACAAGTTCAAGGAAAGCTTCCTGTGATTCGAATATGGTCGAGGGTTCTCCTTAGGCCATACTTGAGCACTGCTTGGTTACCTTGTCTGAATCCTTCTCCATAAGCTGTGGATGAGTCTGACTCGATTTGGTGTTTAAAAAAGTCACCTAGTTTCTTCTCAAAGTCCGAACTTTTACCTTTCTTAGATGATCCTGAAGTAGAAGAGGACGCTGAGGAGGAAGAGGAAGACACAGATGATGTTCCAACATCACTACCAGGAGCAGAATACGTCTCTGCGTCAAGCCACATATGTGCCAGCACTTGGCAGATACCTTCTTCAACCTCTGGGCTCAAATTTGGATAACCTGACAAGCAATCATTCAGTATACTCAATTAGTCAAAACCAGATACTTTCAACATGATAAATACTTAAATAGAACACTCAAGTGAAGGGCAGACATACACCTTTGAGCCGTAGCCATGCATGCATCATCTCATGAGCAAGAATAGACCCTGTCAATAACCTGTGTTTATGGGAGGTTTATGTTATATATAATTGTTAATACGAATTAGACCTGGAATCAGAACAAAGAAGGAATGTGAGTGATATTACCTAGGAAGACCATACAATACAAGAATTGCTGTCACTTCACAGTGACGAACCAATCTATAAGTCTCGGTTATCATGTCTATCATCCGATAGCCTGCTCCAATCTTCGGCCTCCTTGAAATCTATGACACAGATAATTAGGGAAAGCTCTTATCCAATGAACTGGTAGTTCAGTAAATAGAAATGACACTTTGATAGCTATATTTAGGGGGGAAGAAATCCCTACATTGGTAACAGTCTGTTCTTCTGATAAGCAGAGTCCTCTAGTCTCAGGCAAGTGATGATGACCCTGCCCATAGTGATGAAAGTTCAAACAAACATTAGATGGAAGAAATGAAAAGGCAATTGATTTTCAAAAGAGAAAATTTTAAAGCATCGGCATTACATTCTTTTCTCCATCCATGGCCTCGTTTAGTGCTTGTCTCTCTACCAAGAGCATTGGAACTTGCTGTTCCACTTTCATATATAAACCTTCGTAAAATTCTTGTATTTCAAGGTAAAGGGGTTGGCATTCGTGAGTATCCATAATTGCCGAGTCTAGACACTCCAGACATAGCTTTCGGCCATCATCAAGTAACAAATATTTTGTGTCCTTTGGCTGCAAGATTGGGAGTCATATCTTTAATTACCAAGAATAAATTAAATTTGAGAACTTCATACGTATCTTGGAAAATCTACAAAAATGTCCTGCGGCTAGCCGACTAGTGATTGCAGTACTATATCCTTTTCAATTCTCTCAAATGTAGAGAGATCATATTTTCTTTCACTCACCTCCATTCTTTCACAGCTACAACACCGTGGAGTCCTATCACGCTCATGAGAGGGGCAGTACTTTTGTAACCAGAAAGGATGTGCCCTATACTCAATACGACCATCTGAGTTTGTTGGGATCTGTGCAGAAACAGAAAAAATACAAAACAGTTTCAAAACAGAAAACGAAGAGTTCCAAAAACAGTTGAACGAGTCTGTATGAAAGAAACATTAAACAGAAAGCACATGGATCTGTATTGCCTTAAACCAGTCCAGCCCTTGTCCAAAAATAAAAAATAAACAAGTCCGGCTGATAGACAAAAAAAGTCACACACATACATTAACAAGGACAGTAAAGAAG
The DNA here is from genome assembly GCF_000184155.1 of Fragaria vesca subsp. vesca. Lineage (NCBI taxonomy): Eukaryota > Viridiplantae > Streptophyta > Magnoliopsida > Rosales > Rosaceae > Fragaria > Fragaria vesca. Next base: position 26,498,822 of record NC_020495.1, on the reverse strand, counting down.
TCTTATCTTTGAGACCACCTCACCAAACTAGTAGGAAAAGAAAAAATTATAAGCTTGGTTTGAAATTTTCACATCAGAAGAAAAGAAACGGTAAACAAAGAACTATTGATCAAGTCTTGAATTCCATTTACAGATTCACTTATGCTTGACTTATCAAATGGGAACATGTCAACTCTAAGCAATCAACCAATATTGTACAAACTCTCCCAAACATCCACTTCAAACTTGGAGGACAGGAGGAGCTAAATAGGGCTCATTACCAACTCCAGGAGTTCCTTATCATAAACAAAACAAATAAAATCAAAAAGCTCCAGGAATTCCTATGCTTTTATATTTATAAAAATAAAATAAAATAATAAAAAACCACAAAAGTTAAGAACGTTGTACACAATTCATTAATTTTATCTTTCCTCATCAACTAAACACAAACATATCAAAATACCAAAACATAAATGCCATTTAACTAAAGAACTGAATATGAGAGACTTACAAAACTCTTGCAAACATCACATCTTGGATGATGCTTTTCCTTGTAGCAGGATTTGTGGTAAGGATGATTCTCAGACATAGAAAACTGTAACAGAAGCAAAACTTAAAGAAAACTAAACTTCAAAGTTTCTAGGATGTACTACTAAATGAGCTGGCAATTGGAGAATTCTGAATGCCAATTCCAAAGAAAAGGCTTACTGAACAGGATTTAGATTTGAACCTCATAATCAGTAATTGGAAGATTGCAAGCATGGCAACAAAAACAATCTGGATGCCAAACAGCACCAACACAACTCAAGTATCGCCCATGGCCAATCCCATGTTTACAGCCAGCACATATCCTGCTACAACCATTTTTCAACAACCATGTAAGGTTTCATTGGTATCTTTCAAAACAGTTCTCAATTACATGAAATTCAAGTTTAACCCTCAAGAGACTTTGTTTTATGCAGTAGTCCCAGATAACAGGATTTAGCATATTAAAGTAGTTAGTTTACTAGACTCGGTGCAAGAGATAGCAAAAAGATCACATTTACCTGTTCCCAGCTGGATTGAGATATGGTTGAAAATTACTGCCAGTGTCATGTCGAGGAGGAGAATCCACATTCAAACTTTCCTGAATAGCCATTGCAAGTTGTTCATCTTCCTCCAGTTGAACTTTAGCACTTTGATCATCTTCCTCATATGAAATTTTGGCAGCTGGTTCATCATGGTCTGATTCAACTTTAGCAGCTGGCTCATTATCCTCTGATTCAACTTTGGCAGGTGATTCATCATCCTCTGATTCAACTTTGGCAGGTGATTCATCATCATCTGATTCCACTTTAGCAGGCTGTTCTTCATCCTCTGATTGAGATTCCTCTAGAATTAAATATGAAAAGAAATTATTATGTAAGTTGTAAAACACAGTGCTACACTGAAAATGTATTGAATATGATGCCCCATAGAGTTATACATAACTTGCATCCTAAGCTTAAAAGAAAATGTCACAATTCATTATGATCTTCTACAAGTATTAGCACACTTGAATAAATTTTGCAGAATTATCTTGTGTATAGCAATTATCTTTCCTACACTGGTGAAACTTACCGGCTACACTTTTTCCTTTCTGATCTAGTTCCGAAAGGGACAATGCTATAGCACAATCTATGTCTTCTTCCTGGAATTCAAAAACAGACTTAGCACAATACAGATACAGTACTGCTAGCATAATCAGTCTGCATGAATTTAATTGCAGAGCTATTTTAAGCTATTAACTTCTGTGATGGTTGGGTTTCAACCTACCTACTCTAGAAAAAAGCTAGCTCCCCATGTAATAAAATGCGAAGGGTAAGAAAAAAATAACTTTATAGAAAAACATTAATTACCACTGAATTTCGAGGCTCATCCCATGTTCTTTCATGTCCATATTTACCATGATAGTGCCCTTTATGACTGGAACCTTTTAGGATCTTACTCAGCCAACCCATACAAGAACTCTTACTTGCCAGGGCTGCCAAAACTATTTCCTGTTACTAAAGAAAAAAAGGAAGTATGTCACTTAGGCAAAGTAACTGCAAATAGCTAGCAGATACAGAACATAGGAAAAGATGTTGAAGAATTCATACAGAGATCAAGGAGAAAAAATTAATGAATAGCAGGTCCACTAAAGACTGAGAAATCAATTAATAAAGATGAGAAACAGTATGAACAACAGTAATTTTCAGTTAAGAGAAGAAGGGAAACTAAAACTTAAGTTTTGTCGCAATGTTAACACAATGACATTCACAAAGCACGAACCAGGTAAAGTGAGATTTGTCACATAGAGGAATTCAATCATGAAGATTTGATCTTGGCACACGTTTCCAAATTCATTGAGAACGCAAAGAAAAGATGAGCAAATGAACTAGTCAGAAAGAGAAGGTGCAAAAACTGGGGACATACAGAATTTCTAGTCAACTACATAGTGACATTTTAGGAAACTCAATTACAGAACAGAAGAGAAACCACAAAATCATCCTGGAAACTTAAACTCATGATTCAATAACCTTCTGATATTCAATCAGTGGCAGCCAATAAGCTCAATCCAATTTGAACAAATCAGTTTACCTATACTCACTCGAAAACCAAAAGCAACAGATATATGAACCTATCAGTGTATCACCCACCCCAGATGCAAACTAGCCCAAAAAGCTTCCACCTTTACCAAAATTCCAATATCACAGGACAATCGTAATCCAATTCAAACAGCAACTAAATCAAATATCATCAACCACATATTCATATCAGAACACACTTCACCACCGACATCACACTAATAGCACAAAAGTTAAAGCAAGTGGAGCATTCCAACAACCAAGAGATGAAACTGAAATAAACAAAAAGCAATAGAGGAAGAACAGCAACATCAAGTCTCTCAGAAACTGTACCTGAAACAGCTTTAAGAATCTGCAGAGACAGGAGTACAATCCAATGAATCCCAGATCAGATAAAATTCCCAATTCCCAAGATGCATGGTCACCTCGGACTTATGAGGACCCCAAAAGATATTCCCCACCCTGCAAATCGCTCAAAGCCTGGACCTTTCTTTGAACAGAGTCACATAACCAACCATTTTAGTACACAAGGGTAAAAAGGAAACCAACAACTTCAATCCTACGCAAAATTCAGGTCCCAATTCCAAAAGGGTAACAGAAAATTTGGTTTTTTTCTCATCTACCTTGCCTTTTTCCTTGAAGGCCACAAAAAAAGACAGATTAAGAAGATAGAAGGAATCAGAAAAACCCAGACCCAATTTTGGAAGAGGTTGTTTGTATTCAATAATCGAATTGCATTGAATTTAATGCTCAAAAAGCTTTGTGCTTTTGTTTCTCTCAACGTGGGTCCTTTACCAATTCTCCACCACACTTCCACTACATGTCAAAAACCCCATGAAAACCATTTTCTGGTTGACAAAGACTCCAAGAAGCTGATGGCTGATCCTCCATTGTTTTCTACTTTTAGTGACCAATGTGAAAGTGTCCAACTTTCTTCAATGCCAGAGCCACTGATATTTCTCTTTTCTAAGCTACTCTAGCATTTTGCCGCTGCTTTCATTAATTTTCGAAAGATTTAATACTTCGAAACAGTATAGAACATCCGGAACACTATAGAACATCGTTGGAATTTTAGTTTGCCCTTGTTCCGAATTTCTTCGAGTTCTCTTCAGAATTTCGGCTCCTTTACACGACATGAGGGAACATTATATCATCAAATCAAGACACTTTTCCGAACTTGATTCATAATTCAAATAGACAACTCAGGGTCAGCCAGGCAATGCAACTACTTATACTAATAATCTATTTCGTGCGGATAATCTTTTTATAGTTAATTACAATTATCTATCCATTGAAGGTTTTTATAATGATATAGGCATATAGCTGGTCCCTTTCAGTGCCTTGACATCATGACATCTTTAATGAAAATGGCATGGCATCCTTGGTTCATGGGCTCACCATGTTCATCCCATGACTAGTTCTATGTACTATTGTTTGAATCTGAAGCAACATAGTTTCCCACTTTCGTATCAAAAAAACATAGTTTCCCACTTTTTCTTTTCTCTAAGTCTAGTACATTTAGTTCTCCAAATATCATTGATTTTCACTATGATTTAGATTTATTGATCGAAAATTTTACATGATAAAACCATCTCATTATCGTTTAAATATTTATCTTATTATCGTTTAAATATGTAAAGATATACTGAAAAAAAAAAATAATAAGTATTGCACTAAAAAATATGATGTCAATAGAAGATGATCTCTTCTCCATTGTGGAAGATAATTTTGGCTGCACTGACATCTCATTCCAACTCATATTGTTAGGTAATTTTCAACATACGTCAATGATCAGGGAACAGTTAGGTTTCTACTTTTGAAATTTGGTGTACAGTTGGATGCTGATGTATCTATGATAATCAAGTGAGGAACCTTCATGAATCATTACATAGTTGCTGACAATAGTGTACCAGAAACCTTACCCACGGATTTAACTGTTTAATTTATTTTGTAATTTTGGTCAGGATATATATGTAGGGGAGCCCTTCTAGTGAGAATCCTTAAGTTGAGGACTTGGTGAGGACTTTTCGGCTTATCCCACATTTCGATCTTATATCTACATCTTGACCGTTCAGTTTATAGGTATTTATGAGTAGATCATTTATTCAAATTTTCAGCTATATTGAAAATTGTTAAGACATTCATAAGTGTGATTTATCAATTATGAACTTGAACGGTTCATATTTAACAGATTTGGTTCGTCCATTAATTTGATCTAGTTTGTTATCTTAACGAACACCAATTTGGGTGAAAATTTGTAGAAATGATCTACTCATATAAACCTAAAAACTGAACGGATAAGATGTCAAAATGTGATCGAAAATTGGGTCTTTTAAACTCTAAACCGAAAAGTCCTCACAAAGTCCTCAACTTAAGGGTCCTCACTAGAAGGGCTTCCATATATGCAGTTGGATATAATAGAAGAAGAAAATGGGGTGAAACGTCACTTTCTGCTTCATCCCCTAACAATTGTTGTGATGCCTCATATGTCTGTGTGCGTTTCATGGCTATATATTTAGAACCACACGAGTACTATTAGGTATAGTTTCTTATTTTGGTAATTTGGATTCGTTCAATCCATGTCAAACACTATCATGATTAATGATGATGTTTGGTGGATCATGGTGGTATGAAACTAGTACATAAGTAATCAAGCATAGTAGTAACGGATGGGCGCATCTTTGAAAAACTATGCAAAAGGTAATATGTTTTCCTGTTTGGTTTGCCATTCCAACATGCCAATCCTAGGCCCGCTAGAAATATTGAATCCTTCACCAGCTGACCTAACTTGCTCCAAAAGAAACAAATATTCATACAGGTAGACTCCATGTACTTTCTTTTTCTTTCCACGATGATCAACAATCACACCATTGTTGAAGATGTATGGAAACATGACTTCATTACTGGAAAACTTTCCTTTATTTTTTTTCTCTCCTAATCTGAAAAGAAGACATGTTCCTTGTAGGAAAAGGACTACAAGGCTAGCACTCCTAAGTTCAAAAGGAAATTAGCTGCATCTATATATAACTGAAATCCCCAAACCAGAAGGCACAAAATAATTTCATCATGCAAAATGAAGCTGCAAAGATGAGACCTACCTACATTATGCCGCAGCTGGAGCTCGACCATATATTCCCAGAACACAATATAAAGAAGAATGTAATCCTCACTAGGAGTATTAGTGCTAATCCTAGTAATTCGCAGGAGCGCAGGACGAGAACTACTCTTGCTTCTTTGATTGCTCATGACATGGAAAACGAAGCTACAAAGATGAAACCTACCTGCACTGTGCCACAGCTCGAGCTCGACCATATATTAATCCCAAAACTCAATAATAAGAAGAATGTAATGCTCACGAGGAGTATTAGTGTTAATCTTAGTAGTTCTCAGGAACACAAAACGAGAACTACTCTTTCTTCTAAGTTTTCTCCTCCTCAAAACTATGATCGCTTGCGCAGTAAGAGTCGACGCATTCAACCCGTAACTACAACTCAATTCATCAGAAGCTTCACAACGAAAGGGGAAAGTCATCGGCCGCTCAAGAGGAGTACTAGTTTCAATTGTTATGATTTTCCAAATGACATGCGATCTAAAAGATTTACTCAATACGTCAGGAGTACTTACACCTTCACTGGAGACACCAAGAAAGAGGCGGCCAAAAAGAAACTAACCAAGTGGTCTAAGTGGTTTAAGAACAACATGCTCAACATGAACAAGAAGAGTAAGATAGAGTACTAAATCCAAGTCTGCAGTGTAAGATTAAACCTAATGAAGAGATATTCGCCGGGCCTTGTATCTTTAATCACACCATGACATTTATGTATAGCTAATTCAGTAATTCATTTGGCTGATCATAAGTGATGTATGTTATTGTTTTGTTTAGTAAATTTGTGATTACAATACATTTATATACTTCTTAGAAAGATTAATACAAGCATGGTGTAAAGGTAAAACCAAAAAGAAAAAGTAATAACAAACTAAAATTGAAATGACCAATCAGTACGTGGTTTCTTGGAAGAGCATATTTGAGAAATTGGTGTAGTCACAACTTTAATTAGAAGGACTTCATTTGCCGACTTCTTTTTTATTATTTTAATTTATTTATTTTTTATAAAGACTTCTCTTGGATTTATAAGTTAGAGTTAGCGTTAAATTTGGAAACCCTTTCCCTATGGGATTAGGACACTAGAATTTGTATTTAACCATATTCTTCATTTGTGACTCAACGCAAACGCCCCACAAGATCTTTAGACGAGAAATCAAAATTCAAACAAGGTGTAGAAGAAGGGGAGGTGTAAAAAGAATTGAAGCAGAGATCAAGAAGCTGAAAGCAAAGATGACTATGATTGAGAATACTTCAGAGAGAAAGATCACTTCTAGTGAATTCTATGCTCGCAGACTGAGATACCTCAGAAGCTACCCCTTCACCAGGAAAGAAGAGATGACAGCAGGAAAGAAAATCAAGAAATTGTTCAAGACCAACATGGAGAAGGCCAAGACCATCAAATCGAGAGCTTGTCATCGTTGTTGTCCTTGTGGGAAGAACCTTTTTAAGTGCTTCTTCCTCTAGCTAGCTAGCTTGTCGATTTAGTTCAGACCCATCGTTATAACTCAACCAGATCCCTTTTTGCTTCTTTTTGGAAACACAGTTCCTATGGGAACTATGGCACCTAGATAGTTTATTTACTAGCTAGGGCATCTGCTTTTCACTTAAATGTGCAAACGCAAACCCTTGCAAGTACTTAGACCAGAATGTTTTTGAATTCGAAGAAAGGGATCGGAAGAGATGTAAGAAAGAAAGAAAGAAAGCATATAAAGAAGCTAAGATCAAAGATGATGATGATTATTAGTACTCAGGAGTCAAGAGACGAAGGTTACTTCTTGTTCTTTCTTTGTCTTCCCTTTCTTGTAATTACGTCTCCACTGAAATACTTGTGCACCCCGAGCGGGAATGCTAGCTATGCTTCCAGACAGAGATTCCTCAGAAGCAGCCCTTTTACCAGGAAAAGAAGACATGACGGTCGGAAAGAAAATCAAGATGCTGCGAAGAAATTAGGGTTAAATGATTTAACTTGAACTATATATGTATCATATACTGCGAAGAAATTAAGGTTTACATTCTGACACAAAATAACCCAACACTAGTTTGAATTGTTAAATAGCTACTAGTAGTAATACTATATTTTCGTGTAGGACTATAATATTTTTGATACAGTTTTAAACTTTTAACTATTAACTATTGGTTTAGGGTTAGTGTGCTCTACCCCAACAAAACTGATAATAATTGCCATCATGAAAAGAACAATCTCATATAATATTGGGACTCTATCCAGAGAAAATCTCTTTATGCAATATCGGACTGCAACAAGGGATAAGGCCCAATTGAAGAAAAATGAACTCAACTCGTATATGAACTCGACTCATATACAACTCAAAACTTTGTGTATCCCGGAGTTAATCGAAGAGACGAGCAAGAATGCAAAATGAATGGGAATGGGAAACCTATATATGTTCATTTTATAGATTAGAAACACTTGCATTTACATTTCCTTTGTTACGTTTCAGTAAACTCATCATCATGAGCGGGAACATTTTTCTTTCTTTTCAATCTCCTTATAGGTAATTAATCAAGATGACAAAATCGTAACAGGTTAGAACCAAAAAAACATAAAAAGTGACAGCTTAAACTTAATTTTAATTTGCAAAAAGTGCATTATGTCATTAATTAGTCACTTTTTTCTAGCGAAAATATACGTTTTTAGTGTTTAGGGTTTCATTAATCGACACTTGATGAGGGCACTCGTACTATTACTTGCTTCAACAAAACGAAAGCTATAGTTACGTTTTCTACATCAAAACTTGCACCAATCAAAACCATCTTGGACTATCATACAGATGTTCTTCCATTTCTTTCACAAGATAGCTGCAGACAATGGCTTTGGGTGAACAATCGAGAAAAGGGTACAAAATAGACAGTTAAACGAGCAAAACTACAAGATTGAAAAAGAGGTTTTGTAGTTCTCTTTATCCTTAACCAAAACAAGGCCGACCCTCCCAGAGGACCTCTCTCTCTCTCTCTCTCTCTCTCTCTCAGTCTCACCCATGCATCGCCCTTACCCTACAGCTAGCCTGTCACCCTATCTTTTTCCAACACGTGTCCCGTCCGATTGCCAGCTCCGTCGCTTTGGACCACCCGGACCACGTGGCCGTGGCCATGCCCTGCCGGAAGTTCCACGTGGACACCCGACATTTAACCAGATGTGCCGGAGAGGACCACCTTGGAGATACATGCATACAGAGCAGCAGCACCCCCATTTTTGTTCTCAGAGGTAGTAGTACTGGTGCTAGCTGCTCTGTCATCTTAAGCTTTCAATAATTTCAGGGTCGTTTTCTCCATGGGGCCAACCCCCCATCATGCCCCAAAAGGCCTCTAAGCCCAAGGCTGTTGCCAACCAATAATGCTTCCTTTTTTTTTTCTATCTTTTCTTTTTCGCTTTTGATACTCAAACGGTTTTAAATGCGCATCCGTAAATCATAAGATCGTGCGTATCTAATTTGTAACCATACGATTTAACTATTAAGTACCTTCAGTTCACTGTCATTCATTTTACTTGATTTCTTTCAAGCATTGACGCAAATTTTATCATGCATGCATGTGAGCATATCTCTTCTGAAGCAAATATATGCTAGGACATGAATCACATTTTACAACCAACATATAGTCCACCTTATGTGTCACCTTATAAATCATATACACCACTTAATCAGGATGTATCATTAGATGACGTCGTTGTGCCTTATCATATGCCATGTTAGGACTCCATATTAGATGTAAAAATGTGATTTTCCTAACATTATTCTTATTTTAATGACAGCATAAGCTAGTAAGCAACTCCTTGCAAAGAGACATGCATATATATAAGAAATGATCGAATAACTAGCTTCCGATTAATGTAGATATTTGTATTTTTTCTTACTAATGTCCTTTTAGAAGTATTTCATATCGAATATGATATTTCAGATTCATCAATATATAGTTAAACCCGGGCAGAAATGCACAACTATGGTAGTTCCTTTCCTAATTTCTACACATGTTGATCATCATTATTAAACAAGAACGAAAGCATCTGAAAATGATGAAAAGAGGAAAGTAATAAAATCAAAAAGGGAGAAGTAAAACTATTATCTCGAAAAGGGTGGAGCTATACCATGAGAATGTTGGTCCCTTTGATGAAGTGACCCACTTGAGAAGGACATTGTTGTTTCCTTCTCAAATCCCAAGATAAAAACCACCAAACCTCTTAAGATTCTGCCATACCCATACTGACTCGATCAACTTGTTTCATTATTAGGGTTTTTCTTTTTCCTCTATAGATTAGGGTTTTCTAACCTTGGTTAGTTCATCTCTCTTTGGAGATATTATACACAGTCAACTGTAGATAACTTCTATATTAAGCTAGAAGTGGTCTTCTTTTTCATCGATTTATAAATTTCGATAGTCGTGAGTTTAACTCACGTTATACTCAGTTGTAGCATTTCACTTGTTTATTGATAATAACAAAATTAAAAAAATTTGATATATAATATGGAAGAGCTATCTGGCTAGTTCACATGTCGTGACATCCGAGTTTATATGCATCTCTTTCTCAACTTGTCCAATTCAATTGGACTCTATTGCCTTTGCTAAATTTAAAAAATTGAATTGCATAACATATACAAATAATGGTGACTAAATAGGTTTCCTATCTCTAGTGATGACTAGGAAAGTAGAAAAAAGTGACTTCTCTAATGTGTCTCCTTATCTTCATTTCAATTAAACTGTAGGGCTCTAATTGTTTTACTAAGTCCATACTCATTACTTAATTATTACATGCAATGTCGTTTAATAGAACTTTTAGGACTATAAAAAGGTGATTTACTATCTTACTTACCTGTCCCCTGTATATAGAAAACCTAGCATTTTCTTATGTTGCTAATTTGTTTGTTTGTTTCTCTAAATTAACAACAAATCTTCAAGAGCTTACGTGATGAAACCCTTTGAAATGGACAGCTTTCTGAAATACGTACTCTAATCGTAATATACGACTCAACCTTAATTGATTCAACTTATTGGACCAATGGGAGGAGGAGTGAACTTTTAAAAAAATTGGTTTGGTGGAGTGAGTGAGTCACCAGGCTTAGTTTTTAAGCAAAACTATCAAATGGTTTAGGACATTGTTTAGGGGATTAAGGAAAATTGTTTGTTGGTGCTTAACATCAATAGGTATTTGCCATTTTTATAATTTAAAACCCAGTATTGTTCCAAGAATTGTTCTATGAAGATTAGCAGGTTAATTACAAGTTCAGTGTGAATTAATGTACTAAAAATAAAGAACAAAGTTTTATTTTGTTTTTCACTTTTGGCAGCATATGTAATGTTACCGACCAAAGAGAAAGAAAACTATATGAAAAATTTTAAATACACACTCTTTACTTAATACACCACCTATCAAATTTTTCATTTTAGTATTATATATAATTAATACATATCCCAAACTGTCTAAAATGCCTTTAATTTATGAAATATTCCATTATTTAATATAATCAATATATATTTACTATTTTGTACCTCTTTTTACATATTATTTCGTCTAATTTTTGCTATAAATTTTTGGTTATCATCGTTCAATTTATAATCAAATGATTATTGTTATATCCGAACTCCAAATCACTAATTCAAGTTTTCAAAATTTACAAGCTAGTAAAATATAGAAGTACGGTAGCTATTAAACATAGACAACTAGTTATTCGATAAAAACATGTCATGATAAAGATGCAGTACATGATAATATGATCTGCAAGATCAAACTAAAGCTGATATAGATATAAAAATAAATAAAAAATAAAAAGAAGAAAAAAGACAACCCGAATGAATTGTGGAGAAGAGTTGGGGTTAGGTGAGAAGACGTGCTTTCGACGATTTAAGGTAGAAAATGTTGAAAAAAATACTTCTAGCATGTATTTTTTTTTATTTTTTATAATAAATGTTTGTTTTGGTCATTTAATTAGCTTACCTATAAAATCTCAATAGAAACATAAAATAATAGAGGTGTGTATTAAGAGATTACGGGTGTATATGTAAAATTTCTCAAACTATATACTCAATTGTTGTGTGCAAATTTCTGTATTTAAATGACATGCTAAATGTAGAAGTATATATAGCACAATAATCACTTTTAAAATGCCATCTTATACTTAATTATCTTGTTAAGTGTTATAAACAAACAACAAACATCGACTGGTTTTGCCCGAGTTTCGATCAGGAATTTCGAAATATGAGACAGACTTTACAGAACAATGGTGTACGTTGCCATCTCGATCAATATCTCATGGAGGAGGGTGATGGTGATCGAAGCTTTCTGTCATCTTCATTTGGATACTATTGGAATCTTTGGTGATCAATATCTCATGGCGTACGTCAACTTGCCTTAGCCAATAGCCAGGACCAAGAATATGAAAGAAGAACTTATCGTCGTGCTCATCCTCAATAATTCGACATTGGCTTCATGGGGATTAATCTCCTGCACTTGTTGTGACAGCAAAAGATTGTTTCAGATCAAATAAACTCCACAACATACAGATAAGAATTGAGAGGCACAAGTTTAGGAGCTCTTTTCCTTTTCTTTATTCTCAAACAGTTAAGTTTTATTATCAAGTAAATGACATGGTATAACATATATGCTGCATGTCTTTAAACATTAGGAAGAAAAGAAGAAAGATACGTAAAACCTCTAGGGTTAGGTGTTCTCTGGTCAGACCCAGAAGAATTTTGATCAAAACCACCTCTGGTTAGGATCGTTCACTAGATCCATATATACGAGTTTCAATCATAGTTTCCTTTACCAAACATACATACAGTTGCATCTGATATTGATTTCTGAAAACATATGCTTCCTTATCCAATTGAGGATCAAATAATTACTTTATCTGGATAATATGTCGAGTCAAATATATATAAACATGCAGTACAAGACTATTAAAACTGAGCTGTGATTTCGGTCTCAAGTGTCAGTGATGTGTGAGAACCAGAATATGAACAAAGTCGTGACATGATTTGTACGTAGGGTCCAATTTCACTCCTATAAAATCACCATCATCGACTTGAAGCATCAAAGAGAGACTTGTGTGTAGTTTCTGGCACTGCTGAGGTGAAATTTGAACTGGGGAAAAAAGGGCCCCTGGCTGTAAGCATCATTGACTCAGTTTCTACAGTATATAAAACCAAGCAGGTTTTGTTTCTTCGACGAGTCACTGTTCTCAAACCTGCTTCGAAAAGCCTCTATGTAACCCCATGAATTACTTTACATAATAATGAAAAAGTATATGTCATATTCTCCTTTGACAACTACTGTGGGAAATCTGAACTGGGTCGATGATAGCAGCGCGGTATATCTTTTTATCTTCATGCGCAACTTGGCTGGGTTTGCAACTATATATGCAATCAAGAAATGAGAATAGTTGCATATTATTATCATCATTGTATAGTGTAATGAATTTTGCAAAAATGAAAAGTGATTAATCTGGATCAGTACCTAGTGAGGTTGTACTGGTCAGCCCCAAAACTAGTTATAAGCAATTTGCGATTGCAATTTGCAACTGCGTTCAAAAGTAAAGAAGAAGAAAAAAGGGTGTGGGAAGCAAGCATCATCCAAGAAAAAGAAAGAGGCCAGGAGAATAAAATTGATTGGCATAAAAAGGACAAAGGGGAATCGAGGGACCATCCATGCATTATGAATAGTAGCCATGAATAGTTGGTGTCTAGAAATCAGAAAGAGATCGAGTTGGTCGATCATGTCGTTTTGAGGATGATGATGAGCTTCGATCGATCTGTTCTGTCTGTCTCTCATCCTCTTCTGATCCTAGCTAGTGTGTCCCAAACCCGACCCTTTTGCTTTGCTTATAGCTTTACTGCTTTGCTGCTTTGCTTTGCCTCAATAATGTTTCCTTTTCCAATCTCTCTATCCCTCTCTCCCTCTCTCTATCTCTCTCTAATGAGTCTACTGGGCAAATGAGACAGTTAGAAAATGGAGTTGACGCTTCCTCGTACATCAATCACCTCACTACTACTTTCTTTACCCCTCTTTTTCCCCTCCTGTAACTCTTATTCTTCTCTAGGGCACGCTAGCTAGTTGACACTTTAGTTAGACCTCACCATGTTATGAATATATTATGCAACTCGTCTTCCACCATTTTTTACACAATATAGGTATGTGCATAAGTGTCATCTTAGTGTAACCAAGTAACCAACACAGGTGGTCGAGTTGGTAAGAGCATAGGTGTGAAACCCCCATACGGCCATTCCTATGTTCTAAATTCCGTCAAAGCCGATTAAAAATAAATCTAATTTCTAACTTCTTGGTAGCCAGAAAGAATAAATAGTTTTGACATAATCTCTTTATCTCCTTGTATATGAAAAAAAAAGTCCAAAAAGAAATAGATGGTTTAAGATGTTGTAATACATTAAGGACATGCATGACATCAAATCATCAATGGTGGAGCAAGGGTCGGCCCCAACATTAGGTCAATTAAGCAATCTCTTAATCAACATTATATTTGAAATATCTAGCCATCTCACAAACTACTAACTAATTATAACTATCATAAATAATTATAAGAGCGTACAATAGAAATCGTTTTTTTTAAAGAGATCGAGTTTTTAAAATGATAATAGTACAATAGAAATCGTTTGGTACAGTTGTCTTATCACTCTTATAAAGAGTGATGTACATTTTTTTCGAATATTTGTGACACATCTTCAGTTCTGTAAATGATCGACATTATTATTTGATTTTTGAGAGGGCCGAGAATTCTTGAGGATTTAATTCTGCAGTATAGTTGCTTTCTTTGATTGATAAGTTCTGAAACTGAGCTATTGAAGGAGTAGACATATTAGTAAACGGTGACTGTAGTGTGATTGGGATGGTTTATAACAAGTGCTATATATACACGTTCTCATATATATACTTCTCTCTCAGAAAACTTCACGTTCCTATATATAAGGTTGCAATCGGAAACTACTCACCGGCCGGACAACGGTTGTAATCACAAAACTGACAACACTCAACTTTAGTGATATAGTAATTGGCAAACAAACGAATATGTCTATTAATATACAGTGTTATACAAAAGAAGAAAACTATATACTTATTACTTGCAAACAAAAATCAAATTTAGTTTGTTCAGGCTAGGATTGAATATATTGTGCAGCATTCAGGTGTAAAAATCACAATAAATTAGTGCATTTGCAGAAATGACCTAAAACAATGTGTTTAAACCTAGTTCATCGATAAAATATATATATATATGGGATCCAGAGACGTCTGCATTGAGCTTAAAATGCGGACGTCCCTCCGTTCTCCATCGGACAGCTCCGACGACGGCGCGCGTTCACCTTAGCGGACTCCAGCAGCGTCCCCGATCACTTTCTCTCCTCGGCGAGTCCGCCGAAATCCAGTTTTCCGACGAGATCACCCAAAACTTCAAACAAGATTGATCTTGTCGGAAAACAGGAATTTGGCTGACTCACCGGGCAGGGAAAATGATCGGAGACGCTGCTGGAGTCCACTAGGGTGGAGGCGGGCGGTCGTCGGAGCCGGACGGTGGAGAACGGAGGGACGTCTGCACTTTATAGGCGTGCGGACGTTCTCTTTAGATCCTCTATATATATATATATACACACACAATGCTGATCAGGTGCGGACGTCCGCACCAAAGTTTTTGTGCGGATTTCCATTTTTGCACCACTTCCCAATCGAATTTCCTCAAACTTCCTTCTAGACATATCTAGATCATCTTGTGTAGATCATTTCTGCAAAATTTCAGCCAATTTGGTGATCGTTAAGGCTCTTAAACTCGAAA
>NC_020495.1:26472947-26483341 GCF_000184155.1 Fragaria vesca subsp. vesca | reverse complement strand
TGAGGGCCTTAACGATCACCAAATTGGCTGAAATTTTGCAGAGATGATCTACACAAGATGATCTAGATATGTCTAGAAGGAAGTTTGAGGAAATTCGATCGGGAAGTGGTGCAAAAATGGAAATCCGCACCAAAGTTTTTGGTGCGGACGTCCGCAGCTGAGAAGGAATATATATATATATATATCCGCATTTATTCTTACGGTGGGGATTTCCACTTTACACTCACTTTTCAATTGAATTTTCACATCTCCACCGTCTAGTATTTAGATACTAATGTATAGATCATCTCTGCAAAATTTCAGCCAATTTGGTTATCATTAAAGCACTCAAAACTGTATTTTTCTGTTCTAAACATGAATGGTTCAAGTTCGACATAATTATGTTCATCCATTAGTTTAATCGAGTTTAAGTGCCTTAATGATAACCAAATTTGCTGAAATTTTGCAGAGATGATCTATACATTAATATCTAAATACTAGACGGTGGAGATGTGAAAATTCGATTGAAAAGTGAGTGTAAAGTGGAAATTCGCACCGTAAGAATAAATGCAGACATCCGCACCTGAGAAAATCTGTATATATATATATATATATACACACACAGGGCCCTTCTAATAAGGGATCCTATTTTTTTGTCACTTTTAGGGATAGGTCAACACCATTAGATCTTTTTTTAATGGGCTTGAATGACTGAGATTAAAACAAAAAACTTAACACTTATATTAAACATACACTGTTCAAGATTATTAAAAATAAATCCCTCATTGGATGACTTAACGATCACCAAATTTTATGAAAATTTGTAGAAATAATCTACTCATATAGCTCAACGAACTGAACGGTAAAGATTTGATTTTGTGATCGAAAAGTTCGTCAAATGATCTATCCTTATAAATTAACAAAAAAATAGATCCCTCGTTGGAAATGCCATATAATTATATGCCTAAAACAATGTTAATCAATAGTTACATAGTTTAATAAACTGATTCGAGCTAACAACTAAACCCAACTCAAAATTGTTTCGAGTCGATTTACAACCAACTCTTGCACATCGTCTATTAACAAAATGGCTTCAAACTATACACGATATATCATGCATGGTACAACATCAGGGCTGAATGATGTGACCTCAACACATGACATGCATGTACAACGAGGGACAAACTAGTTTTTAACATGATGTAAACACCTTTTACTATACGTCCGTCCTCTAGATCATCCCTCACATTGGATATGTAGCTATCTATCTAGCAGTACTATATCTCCGTAACATCATACTCCATACCCAATATTAGTACTGGACCTCAATTATTTCTCAATATATATCACCATCTAATTAAATTTGCGATTAGCAACTTGCAAATTGCAAACCTGCAATGATAGAAGAAAGAATGACACATGATGCATGTCTTTCTCTAGAAGTCGCGACACTTTTCAGTTGCTGTGAATGATCGAATTTCTTGAGAATTAATTTCAAGATAGGCAGAACGGATTTGCTATCTATAAAGCCTGCACATATATTGGCATATACACTGTTCATCGATGATCGGCAAGTATGATATATGGCGTATTCTCTCTTAAATATGGTAATATATGTTAAAGCTCATGTCACTCTTGCATGCATGCAATAGATGATTTTTACGCCAATATATCAAAGAGATCTAGAGCCGCCGAGAAGACAATGATCGATCACATATGAAGATTTCTATATTCCAGCCTTGCAGAGACTAAAACAACTCGTTGGGATTTAGAAAAATGCGGCAAAAACGATTGCAACGTCGCTTAAATGATAACAAATTAATTGATGAATCAGATCTCACTCGATTTTTGAAAAAACAGACAAACTGATGAAAACAACACTCGCATTGGTGCCCGACAAGCTAGTAAATATTGAAAATGTGATACATAAATAAGATCTTGCTCTCAAAAATTAGAACAAAAGGGAGAGAATGTATGTATGCATGTTATATTGTGATACATATCGCCCTCATTTTGATCATGAATATCACATAATTATAACTTGTGTGATAAAACCCATCCTTTCTTTTCATTATCGAAATGAATTCACTAGTTCATAGAGCTAGGATATGATCGATCCAGGGATCAATTGATATGTATCGATCAATTGATATGCATGTCCTATATTTTTCCTATATATGATGAAGATTGATGTCGATCGGGTATTATTAGTTAAATCAAGAGAGAATGTGCTTGATCAAATTAAACTCGTAGCTAGCTTTGCATCACAAGAAAATTGGTTAATAGGTCCCCTACATTACTAAGTAGGTTCGAAAGTTTAATATGTAGGAGAAGATGGTAGAGCGTAGATGGAGGAGATCCATCAAATGATGCTGGCTTTTCTCCATCTGAAAGGTGCTTGATCTTGATCGTTGTTATCGTGCTGGTACACTAGTACATGATGTGCGTTGTGGGAAAAAAGGATGGTGGTAGTTATATAGGTTGTTGCTTCGAATGAGATCGAACACATGTTAAAGCCAAATCTATGATCCTAATTACATGAGATATCATTTACTTAGATATTGTTTAAACTGATTTGCAGTTAGTTTTCTCGATCATATAGATAGAGAAGCTAATTTTGACATGCTTTCCTTGTTGTGAGCGATCGATAAACTAATTGCATAGTTACATATATAACATTCTCAAACAGATTAATTATATGTTTACAGTTTCATATACATAACACATTTTGTTCTTCTTCCTTAATTTCTACTTGTCAGACTGTCACCAAACAAATTTTGATACAATGGTTGTTGGATGACCTAGGGTTTCTGGTTGATGTTGTTCTCGCTTAAAATAAAATCAAAGTTCATGTAATTGTCAAAAAAAGAAAGCATATGTCTCATAAATTAAAACTCACATGCAACAGAATGCGTGGTTATTAAGACGTTTATCATTGAATATCATAATAGATTATTATATTTATAGAGAAACAAATTGAGTAAACGAGAAGATGCGCTAACTTGTATTTACTACAAGATATACCTTATGCATCGGTAGTACTGTCGTTCATCTTTGCTATATCCTCGTCTTCCTCTCACCCTTTTTCCACATTGCTCGAACGTGATCTCCATAAAAGAAGAAAGCAAGCAAGCAAAAGGGGAAGACAGACAAAAGTGTCGTGTAGGTATAGCAGTCGCCGACTTCGGCATGCAACCAAAACATTAAACATGCTCCATTCGAGTACCAGGCTAAGGTAGCAGTAGTAGTAACAACAGCAGCAGCAGCATGAGGTCGACGGTGGTGGACTGGTGGTAAAGCACACGTGCACGGCCGACTTTGGCACGTGACTGGAAAGTGAATAATAATTTAAACCGTACCAAGCGTGTGAGTGATCGAGTATGAGGCTTAATTTGGTGTGGATTCACGTGACATCATATCCCCAAAAGACGACAGATGGTAGAGATGAAGCTGGTTGGGCTGTCAATTATCAATCCCGTTTGCAGTTGGAAAAAGAAAGTTTCAGATCTTCTTCTCCGTCCATCATTTCATAAATTTAAAATTAGGTCTGGGTTTTTTAAGTCGGAAAATTGCAGAGAAAAATTCCAACCCAGCAACCCTTCCTCATTTGTTTGATTTAAAATACAAGTTACTTGCAACCGAAGCAAGCAAAAGTTTAATCCTCCTCTTAATTGATTTAAAATACATGATGATTAATATCAATTTTAATTTCTATCGTCATGTATTGATTAGCAATCTAACAACATGTCCTGTTCGAGATAGATGTTAAGTATGATAGTCGTCAGTCGTTAAGTGTTGAGTTTTCTTCGACTTTTTGTTGATTTATGTCTGAATGAGGTGGTGCTAGTGGGATGGCAGTTGCAACATTACCATCTGGAGTTGCTTCAATATATTGATTCATTATGCTTAGATCATAGATCTTTTATACAGATGACGCATAGAGCATTTGCATCAAATCTTCGATGCAATCGTGTAACATAAAGTCAAGAAAACTCACAAATTAATCATTGAGAAGTTTAACAAAGCTAAGAAAGTTCCTCTTCATATTGTCATACTACACGTAAATTAAACCCACGTACATCACTCATATTCATGAAACCTGTCTATGATCTCCTATTTCATGTTATTTTTCAGCTGAAATTCGTGTACTTCTTCATCCAGTACTTCCAGACGCAGAGGAGAATGATATATTCTGGGTTATTATGCTTTGTCTGAAACTCTGATTATTTGAAAGCTATGATATACACAATGTAATACTTTCTGTTACCGATGAACTGAGGGTGGATCAAGGGATGTGACCCAAATCTTTAACTAGATGTACACTAATCTTCACATTATTTTACAGAACAGTCTAATTATATATAAGTCACTAATTAAGTGATTTTGATAAGATATTTTATTCGAAATGGATGTTTGGTGATGGGGCACAACCTTAAGCTAGCACGGGTATATTTGCCAAGTTTATTATGCCCTACTTGAGCCAAGGATCATCACTAGCTAATCATATGCATGGAATTAAGCAAATGGGAACAGAAACTCCCACATTGAAGGGCACAGACAAGGGCATTGGATTTGGATTTAAAATAAGGGTTAGGGTTTGGTTAATAAAAGATATATATATATATATATATATATATATATATATATATATATATATATATATGCTGCCGCAATTATACGAACACGTTTTGGAAGGCAACATCAGATGTTTCCAAAAGCATCCTCACATGCCCAAATCGAAGCTCCATGCTTTGTTAAGTTTATATTGAGAGAAAGGAAAGTTTATAATTGCTTTTGGCCCTAACATGCAAACATCTTCAACTTCAATCACCCTAAAACATTTCTCTATCAGTGTTCTAATCTATGTGATTGCATACATTACTATATATATAAAGAACATTCTACACTACATAGTACAAACCCGTAAAATAATCTTTTATATGTCCATATTGGAAGAATTGTTGCTATATTTCCATTACTCTATACGAGAACATATTATAGGTTATTCATATACACAACTACCAATTATGATGTTCACAAACGATTTTCTGGAGAAATGTTGTTGTTTAGGGCTAAAAGGCAGTTTTCACGCCAAGCCGTTATTAATAATGAAACCGCATAATCAAGGAGGGACATTGAACCTGAACTCTACAGTGTGAAAAAGAATGCGTTGCACGTGCCTGACGCAAAATAGAAAGCGAGAGTTCCTTGTCCGGCGGCGAGCCCTCCTGCCGTCGTCAGACAGACAAGAATTTGTCGAAAGGACAACTTTCTTCGATCTTGATTGTTGGTAATGTAGCCGATTGAAGGGAGTTGTCCTTTCTCGAAAACTACTTCATGTAAGATGTTTGAGTAACTCATCAAACATACAAATAAACTGCTAGTTAAAATGTCTAACGATAATCCAGGAAGTGAACAAAGATGGCATATATAAAGACAAAGTAGCAACACCTTTGAACCAAAAAGGATAGAAACCACAAATAACATCTGTGGAGATCAAAAGGTCACGCCAAAAAAGAGTAACGGAATTTCCCCATCTTCCACATTGCCAAATCCCACAGATGCTGTTAAGTGTGATTTTCAGACCCCGAAATTTACCCGACACTCCTCTTTTCACGCCCAACCTCTCGCACGTGCCACCCATCCTTTGAGTGCACGCTTTCCTCATTAAATAAATCTTTTTATTTTCCATATATCCCTCCCCTATCTTACTATAGTTGGGTTATAAATGCCATTCAGCTATCTTAAAATGACCAAAATGCTCCTACCAAACTTATGGTCTTGCTCCCTCAACATAATCATTGGCATGGGTATCATGGCCATTTTGCACACATCAAAGGATGGTGGTGGTTTAGATCATTGAGATGACTTCGTACTCACCTTATCTCGTATTTTATTCCGTAGTCTGCGTTGGTTTCCAAATGACACCAATCAAATTACAATAATAGCCACCATCCCAAAAGGGTATTTCAGTCATTCTCAGTGAACAAAATGCATATGAAAATCCATGTAAAATCAACACAACGCACATTTATTAAGAATTTAAGATGCAACTCCACAAATTTGAGGACCAAGACTTTTTGAAAATATATGGACGAGAATACCCTTGGTCTATATACCCTAAGTATGAACATTCGGGTAACTTGAGAAGAGAATATTAAATATATGTGCAGCTTCTTTTTTTCCAATTTTGTTTTATATGCAAATTTATTTATTTTTCAAAATTTAAAACCTTCTGGCAATTTGGAGAATAAACAAAATACAATAATGGTGTGGAAAAAAGAGGAGCCTGGAAATAAATAGATGAAGAACAGCGACCGCTTCTCTTTCTCTGTCATGCTATGCTCTCTTTCTCTCTCTCTCTCTCTCTTGGAGCTTAGCTGCGTTGTTAGTTTGAGAGAGATATTAGTACAACTCTTACTCTCCAAAACCCAAAACCAAAGCCACAATTTTTCATTTTATATTTGCTGAGCTCCATTGCTAAGCTGCTGCAGAAGAAAGAAAACACTACTCTCACTGCTGCAAAAGGAGAAAGAAAAGGAGAGAAAGAGAA
Organism: Fragaria vesca subsp. vesca; assembly: GCF_000184155.1. Classification (NCBI taxonomy): domain Eukaryota; kingdom Viridiplantae; phylum Streptophyta; class Magnoliopsida; order Rosales; family Rosaceae; genus Fragaria; species Fragaria vesca. Next base: position 26,476,809 of record NC_020495.1, on the reverse strand, counting down.
AGAAAGAGACGACAGAGAGTCCAGAGGGACAACACAGAGAGAGAGTAGTGAGAAGAAGAGAGAGAGAGAGAGAGAGAGAGAGAAAAAGGAAAGGGAATTGAAGAAGCTTTCAATACCACAGAAGGGAAAACGATGTCTGAGAGCTTTACATCCTTTCATACTCTGCTGCAACTCCAAGAGGTATACATATAAATATATATATTCATCATGATATATGAATATGAACAAAGCTGAAAATGATAAAGGCAGGATGAAAAGAAGAAATTAAAAAAGCACATATATCACCAACAACAAAGAGTAGTAGTAGTAGTAGTAGTACTAATACTACCCCCATTGTTTTCTTTCTCTCTCCCTTTTCATTTTTAATTCTCTTATTTCTATAACCAGACAGCTTCATGAATGAAATGAAAGACTCGAAGCCTATGATGGGTGATGTTTGTTTTGTTTGTCTCTGACCCGATCCGTGCTCAATTGAACAGTAAGTGGGTGGTACAAAAGCGAACAAGGCTAGGGGGAGGAGATATGATGAAGAACAAGATCATCACAAGTTTGATATGGGAATAGCAACAGTACAACCACTCTCACCAATATTCTTCTCATCAAAGGGTACTCAGAATAATTCAATCTCAGTCTCGGAAAAGTACTCCAGTTCAGGTAACTCTATGTCCCAAGACTACCATCAAAGCATCTACAGCTTCCCCAATGGCTTTGAAAGATCAGCGATGACCACCCACCAAGAGCAGCAGCAGCAACAGCAGCACTTGGCCCAGCAGATCCGGAGGGAAAAGCTGAGGGTGCAAGGGTTCGAGCCACCTCCTCCGCCATTGGTCGGTGGGTTAGACGAGGAAGAATCCGGAGGACTCAATCCGGTGTATGAAACAGCCGGGATGTTATCAGAGATGTTCAATTATCCTGCAGGCGTCGCACCGCCTGCAGAACTGCTTGAACATCCGATGGCCGCCAGCTATCGGATGGCTCGGCCGCATCAGCATCAATCTGCTGCGGCCGAATGGTACGGAAGCAGACAGAACATGGTGGGCGGATTGGGTCCATTAGGGGATTCAAATAAGAATCAGAGTGGCCGTGACAACATAGCAGCTCATCAGCATCAGATTTCGACCATTAATGCGGATTCAGCTGCTGCCATGCAGCTTTTTCTAATGAATCCACAACCAAGATCGCCGTCTCCTCCACCTCACTCAACTTCTTCTTCTACTCTTCACATGTTGCTTCCTAATCCTTCATCCACTACTTTTCCTGGGGCAGGAGGGGGAGGAGGAGGAGGAGGGGCTTTTGGTCAATTCTCATGGGTGAGTCCTGATAGTCATGGCCATGAAGGCGGTTCCACAACTGGTCCAGCACACCAACTAAACACCAGCAGCATTAACCCTAGTGATCACCACCAACAAGGTCTTTCATTATCTTTATCAACTTCATTGCAACACTTAGAGGCGGCCAAAGCCGAAGAACTGCGAATGGGAGACAATTCCGGATTATTGTACTACAACAATCCGGAAGGGTCATCCAGCAGTGCACATTTTAACCAGTACAAGAATCTCGTCGGTCATCAAAGCCAGCAGGTTCATGTCGGGTTCGGGTCGTCGTCTTTCGGGGTTGTGAATGTGTTGAGGAATTCAAAGTATGTCAAGGCCGCCCAAGAATTGTTGGAAGAGTTTTGCAGTGTTGGTAGGGGTCAATTGAAGAAGAACAAATTAGGCCGACAGAGTAGCTCGGTAAACCCTAGCTCCAATCCAGCTGGCACCAGCGGCGGTGGCGCTTCTTCGTCTTCCTCAAAGGATGCTCCTCCGACTTTGTCAGCCGCTGATAGGATCGAACATCAGAGAAGGAAGGTCAAACTACTGTCCATGCTTGATGAGGCATGTATCTCTCTTACTCTCTCTCTACTCTACTCTACTTTCTCTCTCTGCCTCTCTCTCTTCGTCAAGAGTCAAAGTTCTTTATTTAAAAGCTCCATTGTTTTTTTTTTTTTCCCAAAGTCACCGGGGACAAACAAACAGAAAATTCCGGCCACTTACATTACAATGATTTTTATTTAACTATATTTTTAAAACTTGGCAGTACTCAAAAATAGGGAAAGCCGGCTGGTGAGAATAGGGTTTTCTTTTTTCCTTCTTCTTCGTAGACCTATAGTTTGGTTGCTAAGCTTTTGGTTTAAGCATTATTCTACTCATCCTATTTTATGATCGGCTTCGTTTGGTGATGGTGAAGTGCTAAGCTAATAGTACTATCGCAGTAGTCTCATAGCAATAAGCAACGCTCTTCGTATATAAGATGATCATCTCGAATATGCCATGATTGTAAAATTGCGGAGAAGTTAGTTGACCTCCGGTGGGCTGATTCATTATTTTGATCTCGATCCTTCTGTTCCTTGTTTTTAGTTTTTGAACTCGAGCTAGTTGGCTCTACATGGACCCAAGAAAATATTTCCATTCATAGTTGCCATCCATTAACAATCATTTCACTGTACCAAGCAGCACCAATATTTGATATATGCATTTACTCTTCTACTTTGTGCTCCCTTTTAAGAACCACACATCCTCCTCAAAATTTTCGGAGGTTTGTAATATATTATGAAAGAGGAAGAAGATGGAGTTCTCTCTCTCACAGTCTCTATCAGTCTGCTTGCTGGTTTTTCTGTCACACTCATTTCGTATGTTTTAATTTTCTCTCTTATACTGATGATCTTTCTGGTTTTAGTCATCTTCTCCTTTTCTTCTGTTCTACTTTTATTAACTACGTACCTTCTGAATCTAATCTAACATGACCTTGACATTTTATCTGTTTCTATGGTTTGCTTATCAAAATGCTGCCTCCTTTTGGTTAATTGTATCCCACGCTAGCTCTATCAATATTTCTAATAATCTATCACCAAAAATGTGAGCGGTTAAGCCTTAATTAAGTGATTGTGACTAATTAATTAGTTAATTCACAAACATAATTAACGTATAATTAATGTATTTGCATGGCTATACTAATGCAGGTGGATCGAAGGTACAACCACTACTGCGAGCAAATGCAAATGGTGGTTAACGCATTTGATCTGGTGATGGGTTTCGGGGCGGCGGTGCCGTACACAGCCCTAGCTCAGAAGGCAATGTCGCGGCATTTCCGGTGCCTGAAAGACGCGGTAACAGCGCAGCTGAAGCACAGCTGTGAATTGCTGGGAGAGAAAGATGGTGCGGGGAACTCAGGTATAACGAAAGGAGAGACGCCGAGGCTGAAGATGCTAGAGCAAAGCCTGAGACAGCAAAGAGCATTTCATCAGATGGGGATGATGGAACAAGAAGCTTGGAGACCCCAAAGAGGCCTTCCCGAACGTTCTGTCAACATCTTGAGAGCCTGGCTTTTTGAGCATTTTCTCCACCCGTGCGTTCCCTTTTCACTTCTCTCTTTTAAAGCTACTTGCATTTCCTTTCCGCAATCATAATCGTAATCATAATCAGACCTAATCATCATATTAACTATCGAAAATGTGATCATACCAATCATAGTAACTTGCATCTCATAATCGTTAGGGTTTTATATTTTGTGATATGTAGAATGCTGGGTTGTGAACTTGTGATCATGAACAGCTTATAAGATTCACAAGTATATGATACCATACAATATAGAACTTCTGATCACATTTCCCTTTAAATAGAAGAGACAAGAAAAAGAAATAGATCGATAGAGACAGTAATACGTTAGTTCATTCATTTTTCAAGTTCTGATATTTTTTTTCGATAAACTTCAAGTTCTGATATTACTGCCTAAAAGGACTTGTAAATTAATTTGCAGTGTCCTTCACTCCTTTAGCTGACCTACTCAAACTTGTGTGTGGGTGGGGGGGGGGGGGGGGGGG